>NW_027142173.1:622500-922500 GCF_036365525.1 Heterodontus francisci | reverse complement strand
TTAATATTAACACACTCACTGACACACTGTGTATATCATGACCCACAGTCAGATACACCCTGTGAAGTGTAAAACACCCCCACTGTCCTCAGGAATATAAACACACTGACAGAGAAGACAGATTAATATTAACACACTCACTGACACACTGGGTATATCATGACCCACAGTCAGATACATTCTGTGAAGTGTAAAACACCCCCACTGTCCTCAGGAATATTAACACACTGACAGAGAACACAGATTAATATTAACACACTCACTGACACAATGTCTATATGATGACCAACAGTCAGATACACCCTGTGAAGTGTAAAACATCCCCACTGTCCTCAGGAATATTAACACATTGACAGAGAACACAGATTAATATTAACACACTCACTGACACACTGTGTATATCATGACCCACAGTCAGATACACCCTGTGAAGTATAAAACACCCCCACTGTCCTCAGGAATATTAACACACTGACAGAGAACACAGATTAATATTAACACACTCACTGACACATTGTGTACATCATGACCCAGAGTCAGATACACCCTGTGAAGTGTAAAACATCCCCACTGTCCTCAGGAATATTAACACACTGACAGAGAACACAGATTAATATTAACACACTCACTGACACACTGTGTATATGATGACCAACAGTCAGATACACCCTGTGAAGTGTAAAACATCCCCACTGTCCTCAGGAATATTAACACACTGACAGGGAACACAGATCAATATTAACACACTCACTGACACACTGTGTATATCATGACCCAGAGTCAGATACACCCTGTGAAGTGTAAAACATCCCCACTGTCCTCAGGAATATTAACACACTGACAGAGAACACAGATTAATATTAACACACTCACTGACACACTGTGTATATCATGACCCACAGTCAGATAAACCCTGTGAAGTGTAAAAAATCCCCACTGTCCTCAGTAATATTAACACATTGACAGAGAACACAGATTAATATTAACACACTCACTGACCACTGTGTATATCATGACCCACAGTCAGATACACCCTGTGAAGTATAAAACACCCCCACTGTCCTCAGGAATATTAACACACTGACAGAGAACACAGATTAATATTAACACACTCACTGACACACTGTGTACATCATGACCCACAGTCAGATACACCCTGTGAAGTGTAAAACATCCCCACTGTCCTCAGGAATATTAACACACTGACAGAGAACACAGATTAATATTAACACACTCACTGACACACTGTGTACATCATGACCCACAGTCAGATACACCCGGTGAAGTGTAAAAAATCCCCACTGTCCTCAGTAATATTAACACATTGACAGAGAACACAGATTAATATTAACACACTCACTGACACACTGTGTATATCATGACCCACAGTCAGATACACCCTGTGAAGTATAAAACACCCCCACTGTCCTCAGGAATATTAACACACTGACAGAGAACACAGATTAATATAAACACACTCACTGACACACTGTGTACATCATGACCCAGAGTCAGATACACCCTGTGAAGTGTAAAACATCCCCACTGTCCTCAGGAATATTAACACACTGACAGAGAACACAGATTAATATTAACACACTCACTGACACACTGTGTATATGATGACCAACTTTCAGATACACCCTGTGAAGTGTAAAACATCCCCACTGTCCTCAGGAATATTAACACACTGACAGGGAACACAGATTAATATTAACACACTCACTGACACACTGTGTATATCATGACCCAGAGTCAGATACACCCTCGAAGTGTAAAACATCCCCACTGTCCTCAGTAATATTAACACACTGACAGAGAACACAGATTAATATTAACACACTCACTGACACACTGTGTATATCATGACCCACAGTCAGATACACCCTGTGAAGTGTAAAAAATCCCCACTGTCCTCAGTAATATTAACACATTGACAGAGAACACAGATTAATATTAACACAATCACTGACACACTGTGTATATCATGACCCACAGTCAGATACACCCTGTGAAGTATAAAACACCCCCACTGTCCTCAGGAATATTAGCACACTGACAGAGAACACAGATTAATATTAACACACTCACTGACACACTGTGTACATCATGACCCAGAGTCAGATACACCCTGTGAAGTGTAAAACATCCCCACTGTCCTCTGGAATATTAACACACTGACAGAGAACACAGATTAATATTAACACACTCACTGACACACTGTGTACATCATGACCCACAGTCAGATACACCCGGTGAAGTGTAAAACACCCCCACTGTCCTCAGCAATATTAACACACTGACAGAGAACACAGATTAATATTAACACACTCACTGACACACTGTGTATATCATGACCCACAGTCAGATAAACCCTGTGAAGTGTAAAACACCCCCACTGTCCTCAGCAATATTAACACACTGACAGAGAACACAGATTAATATTAACACACTCACTGACACACTGTGTATATCATGACCCACAGTCAGATACACCCTGTGAAGTGTAAAACACCCCCACTGTCATCGGTAATATTAACACACTGACAGAGAACACAGATTAATATTAACACACTCACTGACACACTGTGTATATCATGACCCACAGTCAGATACACCCTGTGATGTGTAAAACACCCCCACTGTCGTCAGTAATATTATCACACTGACAGAGAACACAGATTAATATTAACACACTCACTGACACACTGTGTACATCATGACCCACAGTCAGATACACCCTGTGAAGAGTAAAACACCCCCACTGTCCTCAGTCATATTAACACACTGACAGAGAACACAGATTAATATTAACACACTCACTGACACACTGTGTATATCATGACCCACAGTCAGATACACCCTGTGAAGTGTAAAACATCCCCACTGTCCTCAGGAATATTGACACACTGACAGAGAACACAGATTAATATTAACACACACACTGACACACTGTGTACATCATGACCCACAGTCAGATACACCCTGTGAAGTGTAAAACACCCCCACTGTCCTCAGAAATATTAACACACTGACAGAGAACACAGATTAATATTAACACACTCACTGACACAGTGTGTACATCATGACCCACAGTGAGATAAACCCTGTGAAGTGTAAAACATCCCCACTGTCCTCAGGAATATTAACACACTGACAGAGAACACAGATTAATATTAACACACTCACTGACACACTGTGTATATCATGACCCACAGTCAGATACACCCTGTGAAGTGTAAAACACCCCCACTGTCCTCAGTAATATTAACACACTGACAGAGAACACAGATTAATATTAACACACTCACTGACACACTGTGTATATCATGACCCACAGTCAGATACACCCTGTGAAGTGTAAAACAACCCCACTGTCCTCAGTAATATTAACACACTGACAGAGAACACAGATTAATATTAACACACTCACTGACACACTGTGTATATCATGACCCAGAGTCAGATACACCCTGTGAAGTGTAAAACATCCCCACTGTCCTCAGGAATATTAACACACTGACAGAGAACACAGATTAATATTAACACACTCACTGACACACTGTGTATATCATGACCCACAGTCAGATACACACTGTGATGTGTAAAACACCCCCACTGTCGTCAGTAATATTATCACACTGACAGAGAACACAGATTAATATTAACACACTCACTGACACACTGTGTACATCATGACCCAGAGTCAGATACACCCTGTGAAGTGTAAAACATCCCCACTGTCCTCAGGAATATTAACACACTGACAGAGAACACAGATTAATATTAACACACTCACTGACACACTGTGTATATGATGACCAACAGTCAGATACACCCTGTGAAGTGTAAAACATCCCCACTGTCCTCAGGAATATTAACACACTGACAGGGAACACAGATTAATATTAACACACTCACTGACACACTGTGTATATCATGACCCACAGTCAGATAAACCCTGTGAAGTGTAAAAAATCCCCACTGTCCTCAGTAATATTAACACATTGACAGAGAACACAGATTAATATTAACACACTCACTGACACACTGTGTATATCATGACCCACAGTCAGATACACCCTGTGAAGTATAAAACACCCCCACTGTCCTCAGGAATATTAACACACTGACAGAGAACACAGATTAATATTAACACACTCACTGACACACTGTGTACATCATGACCCAGAGTCAGATACACCCTGTGAAGTGTAAAACATCCCCACTGTCCTCAGTAATATTAACACACTGACAGAGAACACAGATTAATATTAACACACTCACTGACACACTGTGTACATCATGACCCACAGTCAGATACACCCGGTGAAGTGTAAAACACCCCCACTGTCCTCAGCAATATTAACACACTGACAGAGAACACAGATTAATATTAACACACTCACTGACACACTGTGTATATCATGACCCACTGTCAGATACACCCTGTGAAGTGTAAAACACCCCCACTGTCATCGGTAATATTAACACACTGACAGAGAACACAGATTAATATTAACACACTCACTGACACACTGTGTATATCATGACCCACAGTCAGATACACCCTGTGATGTGTAAAACACCCCCACTGTCGTCAGTAATATTATCACACTGACAGAGAACACAGATTAATATTAACACACTCACTGACACACTGTGTACATCATGACCCACAGTCAGATACACCCTGTGAAGTGTAAAACACCCCCACTGTCCTCAGTCATATTAACACACTGACAGAGAACACAGATTAATATTAACACACTCACTGACACACTGTGTATATCATGACCCACAGTCAGATACACCCTGTGAAGTGTAAAACATCCCCACTGTCCTCAGGAATATTGACACACTGACAGAGAACACAGATTAATATTAACACACACACTGACACACTGTGTACATCATGACCCACAGTCAGATACACCCTGTGAAGTGTAAAACACCCCCACTGTCCTCAGTAATATTAACACACTGACAGAGAACACAGATTAATATTAACACACTCACTGACACAGTGTGTACGTCATGACCCACAGTGAGATAAACCCTGTGAAGTGTAAAACATCCCCACTGTCCTCAGGAATATTAACACACTGACAGAGAACACAGATTAATATTAACACACTCACTGACACACTGTGTATATCATGACCCACAGTCAGATACACCCTGTGAAGTGTAAAACACCTTCACTGTCCTCAGGAATATTAACACACTGACAGAGAACACAGATTAATATTAACACACTCACTGACACAGTGTGTACATCATGACCCACAGTCAGATAAACCCTGTGAAGTGTAAAACACCCCCACTGTCCTCAGGAATATTAACACACTGACAGAGAACACAGATTAATATTAACACACTCACTGACACACTGTGTATATCATGACCCACAGTCAGATACACCCTGTGAAGTGTAAAACACCCCCACTGTCCTCAGTCATATTAACACACTGACAGAGAACACAGATTAATATTAACACACTCACTGACACACTGTGTACATCATGACCCACAGTCAGATACACCCTGTGAAGTGTAAAACACCCCCACTGTCCTCAGGAATATTAACACACTGACAGAGAACACAGATTAATATTAACACACTCACTGACACAGTGTGTACATCATGACCCACAGTCAGATAAACCCTGTGAAGTGTAAAACATCCCCACTGTCCTCAGGAATATTAACACACTGACAGAGAACACAGATTAATATTAACACACTCACTGACACACTGTGTATATCATGACCCACAGTCAGATACACCCTGTGAAGTGTAAAACACCCCCACTGTCCTCAGTAACATTAACACACTGACAGAGAACACAGATTAATATTGACACACTCACTGACACACTGTGTATATCATGACCCAGAGTCAGATACACCCTGTGAAGTGTAAAACATCCCCACTGTCCTCAGGAATATTAACACACTGACAGAGAACACAGATTAATATTAACACACTCACTGACACACTGTGTACATCGTGACCCACAGTCCGATACACCCGGTGAAGTGTAAAACATCCCCACTGTCCTCAGTAATATTAACACACTGACAGAGAACACAGATTAATATTAACACACTCACTGACACATTGTGTACATCATGACCCACAGTCAGATAAACCCAGTGAAGTGTAAAACACCCCCACTGTCCTCAGGAATATTAACACACTGACAGAGAACACAGATTAATATTAACACACTCACTGACACACTGTGTATATCATGACCCACAGTCAGATACACTCTGTGAAGTGTAAAACACCCCCACTGTCCTCAGGAATATTAACACACTGACAGAGAACACAGATTAATATTAACACACTCACTGACACACTATGTATATCATGACCCACAGTCAGATAAACCCTGTGAAGTGTAAAACACCCCCACTGTCCTCAGTAATATTAACACACTGACAGAGAACACAGATTAATATTAACACACTCACTGACACACTGTGTATATCATGACCCAGAGTCAGATAAACCCTGTGAAGTGTAAAACATCCCCACTGTCCTCAGTAATATTAACACACTGACAGAGAACACAGATTAATATTAACACACTCACTGACACACTGTGTATATCATGACCCAAATTCAGATACACCCTGTGAAGTGTAAAACACCCCCACTGTCCTCAGGAATATAAACACACTGACAGAGAAGACAGATTAATATTAACACACTCACTGACACACTGTGTATATCATGACCCACAGTCAGATACACTCTGTGAAGTGTAAAACACCCCCACTGTCCTCAGGAATATTAACACACTGACAGAGAACACAGATTAATATTAACACACTCACTGACACACTGTGTATATGATGACCCACAGTCAGATACACCCTGTGAAGTGTAAAACATCCCCACTGTCCTCAGGAATATTAACACACTGACAGGGAACACAGATTAATATTAACACAATCACTGACACACTGTGTATATCATGACCCAGAGTCAGATACACCCTGTGAAGTGTAAAACATCCCCACTGTCCTCAGGAATATTAACACACTGACAGAGAACACAGATTAATATTAACACACTCACTGACACACTGTGTATAACATGACCCACAGTCAGATAAACCCTGTGAAGTGTAAAACATCCCCACTGTCCTCAGTAATATTAACACATTGACAGAGAACACAGATTAATATTAACACACTCACTGACACACTGTGTATATCATGACCCACAGTCAGATACACCCTGTGAAGTATAAAACACCCCCACTGTCCTCAGGAATATTAACACACTGACAGAGAACACAGATTAATATTAACACACTCACTGACACACTGTGTACATCATGACCCAGAGTCAGATACACCCAGTGAAGTGTAAAACACCCCCCACTGTCCTCAGCAATATTAACACACTGACAGAGAACACAGATTAATATTAACACACTCACTGACACACTGTGTATATCATGACCCACAGTCAGATACACCCAGTGAAGCGTAAAACACCCCCACTGTCCTCAGCAATATTAACACACTGACAGAGAACACAGATTAATATTAACACACTCACTGACACACTGTGTACATCATGACCCACAGTCAGATACACCCTGAGAAGTGTAAAACATCCCCACTGTCCTCAGTAATATTAACACACTGACAGAGAACACAGATTAATATTAACACACTCACTGACACACTGTGCACATCATGACCCACAGTCAGATACACCCTGTGAAGTGTAAAACACCCCCACTGTCATCGGTAATATTAACACACTGACAGAGAACACAGATTAATATTAACACACTCACTGACACACTGTGTATATCATGACCCACAGTCAGATACACCCTGTGATGTGTAAAACACCCCCACTGTCGTCAGTAATATTATCACACTGACAGAGAACACAGATTAATATTAACACACTCACTGACACACTGTGTACATCATGACCCACAGTCAGATACACCCTGTGAAGTGTAAAACACCCCCACTGTCCTCAGTAATATTAACACACTGACAGAGAACACAGATTAATATTCACACACTCACTGACACACTGTGTATATCATGACCCACAGTCAGATACACCCTGTGAAGTGTAAAACACCCCCACTGTCCTCAGTAATATTAACACACTGACAGAGAACACAGATTAATATTAACACACTCACTGACACACTGTATATATCATGACCCACAGTCAGATACACCCTGTGAAGTGTAAAACACCCCCACTGTCCTCAGTAATATTAACACACTGACAGAGAACACAGATTAATATTAACACACTCACTGACACACTGTGTATATCATGACCCACAGTCAGATACACCCTGTGAAGTGTAAAACACCCCCACTGTCATCGGTAATATTAACACACTGACAGAGAACACAGATTAATATTAACACACTCACTGACACACTGTGTATATCATGACCCACAGTCAGATACACCCTGTGATGTGTAAAACACCCCCACTGTCGTCAGTAATATTATCACACTGACAGAGAACACAGATTAATATTAACACACTCACTGACACACTGTGTACATCATGACCCACAGTCAGATACACCCTGTGAAGTGTAAAACACCCCCACTGTCCTCAGTAATATTAACACACTGACAGAGAACACAGATTAATATTCACACACTCACTGACACACTGTGTATATCATGACCCACAGTCAGATACACCCTGTGAAGTGTAAAACACCCCCACTGTCCTCAGTAATATTAACACACTGACAGAGAACACAGATTAATATTAACACACTCACTGACACACTGTGTATATCATGACCCACAGTCAGATACACCCTGTGAAGTGTAAAACTCCCCCACTGTCCTCAGGAATAATAACACACTGACAGAGAACACAGATTAAAATTAACACACTCACTGACACACTGTGTATTTCATGACCCACAGTCAGATACACCCTTTGAAGTGTAAAACATCCCCACTGTCCTCAGGAATATTAACACACTGACAGAGAACACAGATTAACATTAACACACTCACTGACACACTGTGTATATCATGACCCACAGTCAGATACACCCTGTGATGTGTAAAACACCCCCACTGTCGTCAGTAATATTATCACACTGACAGAGAACACAGATTAATATTAACACACTCACTGACACACTGTGTACATCATGACCCACAGTCAGATACACCCTGTGAAGTGTAAAACATGCCCACTGTCCTCAGGAATATTAACACCTGACAGAGAACACAGATTAATATTCACACACTCACTGACACACTGTGTATATCATGACTCACAGTCAGATAAACCCTGTGAAGTGTAAAATATTCCCACTGTACTCAGCAATATTAACACACTGACAGAGAACACAGAGTAATATTAGCAGACTCACTGACACACTGTGTACATCATGACCCACAGTCAGATACACCCTGTGAAGTGTAAAACACCCCCACTGTCCTCAGGAATATTAACACACTGACAGAGAACACAGATTAATATTAACACACTCACTGACACACTGTGTACATCATGACCCACAGTCAGATAAACCCTGTGAAGTGTAAAACATCCCCACTGTCCTCAGTAATATTAACACACTGACAGAGAACACAGATTAATATTAACACACTCACTGACACACTGTGTATATCATGACCCACAGTCAGATACACCCTGTGATGTGTAAAACACCCCCACTGTCGTCAGTAATATTATCACACTGACAGAGAACACAGATTAATATTAACACACTCACTGACACACTGTGTACATCATGACCCACAGTCAGATACACGCTGTGAAGTGTAAAACACCCCCACTGTCCTCAGTAATATTAACACACTGACAGAGAACACAGATTAATATTCACACACTCACTGACACACTGTGTATATCATGACCCACAGTCAGATACACCCTGTGAAGTGTAAAACACCCCCACTGTCCTCAGTAATATTAACACACTGACAGAGAACACAGATTAATATTAACACACTCACTGACACACTGTGTATATCATGACCCACAGTCAGATACACCCTGTGAAGTGTAAAACACCCCCACTGTCCTCAGTAATATTAACACACTGACAGAGAACACAGATTAATATTAACACACTCACTGACACACTGTGTATATCATGACCCACAGTCAGATACACCCTGTGAAGTGTAAAACACCCCCACTGTCATCGGTAATATTAACACACTGACAGAGAACACAGATTAATATTAACACACTCACTGACACACTGTGTATATCATGACCCACAGTCAGATACACCCTGTGATGTGTAAAACACCCCCACTGTCGTCAGTAATATTATCACACTGACAGAGAACACAGATTAATATTAACACACTCACTGACACACTGTGTACATCATGACCCACAGTCAGATACACCCTGTGAAGTGTAAAACACCCCCACTGTCCTCAGTAATATTAACACACTGACAGAGAACACAGATTAATATTCACACACTCACTGACACACTGTGTATATCATGACCCACAGTCAGATACACCCTGTGAAGTGTAAAACACCCCCACTGTCCTCAGTAATATTAACACACTGACAGAGAACACAGATTAATATTAACACACTCACTGACACACTGTGTATATCATGACCCACAGTCAGATACACCCTGTGAAGTGTAAAACTCCCCCACTGTCCTCAGGAATAATAACACACTGACAGAGAACACAGATTAAAATTAACACACTCACTGACACACTGTGTATTTCATGACCCACAGTCAGATACACCCTTTGAAGTGTAAAACATCCCCACTGTCCTCAGGAATATTAACACACTGACAGAGAACACAGATTAACATTAACACACTCACTGACACACTGTGTATCTCATGACCCACAGTCAGATACACCCTGTGAAGTGTAAAACACCCCCACTGTCCTCAGGAATATTAACACACTGACAGAGAACACAGATTAATATTAACACACTCACTGACACACTGTGTACATCATGACCCAGAGTCAGATACACCCTGTGAAGTGTAAAACATCCCCACTGTCCTCAGGAATATTAACACACTGACAGAGAACACAGATTAATATTAACACACTCACTGACACACTGTGTACATCATGACCCACAGTCAGATACACCCAGTGAAGTGTAAAACACCCCCACTGTCCTCAGCAATATTAACACACTGACAGAGAACACAGATTAATATTAACACACTCACTGACACACTGTGTATATCATGACCCACAGTCAGATACACCCAGTGAAGTGTAAAACACCCCCACTGTCCTCAGCAATATTAACACACTGACAGAGAACACAGATTAATATTAACACACTCACTGACACACTGTGTATATCATGACCCACAGTCAGATACACCCTGTGATGTGTAAAACATCCCCACTGTCCTCAGGAATATTAACACACTGACAGAGAACACAGATTAACATTAACACACTCACTGACACACTGTGTATATCATGACCCACAGTCAGATACACCCTGTGATGTGTAAAACACCCCCACTGTCGTCAGTAATATTATCACACTGACAGAGAACACAGATTAATATTAACACACTCACTGACACACTGTGTACATCATGACCCACAGTCAGATACACCCTGTGAAGTGTAAAACATGCCCACTGTCCTCAGGAATATTAACACCTGACAGAGAACACAGATTAATATTCACACACTCACTGACACACTGTGTATATCATGACTCACAGTCAGATAAACCCTGTGAAGTGTAAAATATTCCCACTGTACTCAGCAATATTAACACACTGACAGAGAACACAGAGTAATATTAGCAGACTCACTGACACACTGTGTACATCATGACCCACAGTCAGATACACCCTGTGAAGTGTAAAACACCCCCACTGTCCTCAGGAATATTAACACACTGACAGAGAACACAGATTAATATTAACACACTCACTGACACACTGTGTACATCATGACCCACAGTCAGATAAACCCTGTGAAGTGTAAAACATCCCCACTGTCCTCAGTAATATTAACACAGTGACAGAGAACACAGATTAATATTAACACACTCACTGACACACTGTGTATCTCATGACCCACAGTCAGATACACCCTGTGAAGTGTAAAACTCCCCCAATGGCCTCAGTAATATTAACACACTGACGGAGAACACAGATTAATATTAACACATTCACTGACACACTGTGTACATCATGACCCACAGTCAGATAAACCCTGTGAAGTGTAAAACATCCCCACTGTCCTCAGTAATATTAACACACTGACAGAGAACACAGATTAATATTAACACACTCACTGACACACTGTGTATATCATGACCCACAGTCAGATACACCCTGTGAAGTGTAAAACTCCCCCACTGTCCTCAGGAATATTAACACACTGACAGAGAACACAGATTAAAATTAACACACTCACTGACACACTGTGTATTTCATGACCCACAGTCAGATACACCCTTTGAAGTGTAAAACATCCCCACTGTCCTCAGGAATATTAACACACTGACAGAGAACACAGATTAACATTAACACACTCACTGACACACTGTGTATATCATGACCCACAGTCAGATACACCGTGTGATGTGTAAAACACCCCCACTGTCGTCAGTAATATTATCACACTGACAGAGAACACAGATTAATATTAAGACACTCACTGACACACTGTGTACATCATGACCCACAGTCAGATACACCCTGTGAAGTGTAAAACATGCCCACTGTCCTCAGGAATATTAACACCTGACAGAGAACACAGATTAATATTCACACACTCACTGACACACTGTGTATATCATGACTCACAGTCAGATAAACCCTGTGAAGTGTAAAATATTCCCACTGTACTCAGCAATATTAACACACTGACAGAGAACACAGAGTAATATTAGCAGACTCACTGACACACTGTGTACATCATGACCCACAGTCAGATACACCCTGTGAAGTGTAAAACACCCCCACTGTCCTCAGGAATATTAACACACTGACAGAGAACACAGATTAATATTAACACACTCACTGACACACTGTGTACATCATGACCCACAGTCAGATAAACCCTGTGAAGTGTAAAACATCCCCACTGTCCTCAGTAATATTAACACACTGACAGAGAACACAGATTAATATTAACACACTCACTGACACACTGTGTATCTCATGACCCACAGTCAGATACACCCTGTGAAGTGTAAAACTCCCCCAATGGCCTCAGTAATATTAACACACTGACGGAGAACACAGATTAATATTAACACACTCACTGACACACTGTGTACATCATGACCCACAGTCAGATAAACCCTGTGAAGTGTAAAACATCCCCACTGTCCTCAGTAATATTAACACACTGACAGAGAACACAGATTAATATTAACACACTCACTGACACACTGTGTATCTCATGACCCACAGTCAGATACACCCTGTGAAGTGTAAAACTCCCCCAATGGCCTCAGTAATATTAACACACTGACAGAGAACACAGATTAATATTAACACACTCACTGACACACTGTGTACATCATGACCCACAGTCAGGTAAACCCTGTGAAGTGTAAAACATCCCCACTGTCCTCAGTAATATTAACACACTGACAGAGAACACAGATTAATATTAACACACTCACTGACACACTGTGTATCTCATGACCCACAGTCAGATACACCCTGTGAAGTGTAAAACACCCCCACTGTCCTCAGTAATATTAACACACTGACAGAGAACACAGATTAATATTATCACACTCACTGACACACTGTGTATATCATGACCCACAGTCAGATACACCTTGTGAAGTGTAAAACATCCCCACTGTCCTCAGGAATATTAACACACTGACAGAGAACACAGATTAATATTAACACTCTCACTGACACACTGTGTATATCATGACCCACAGTCAGATACACCCTGTGAAGTGTAAAACACCCCCACTGTCCTCAGGAATATTAACACACTGACAGAGAACACAGATTAATATTAACACACTCACTGACACACTGTGTACATCATGACCCAGAGTCAGATACACCCTGTGAAGTGTAAAACATCCCCACTGTCCTCAGGAATATTTACACACTGACAGAGAACACAGATTAATATTAACACACTCACTGACACACTGTGTACATCATGACCCACACTCAGATACACCCGGTGAAGTGTAAAACACCCCCACTGTCCTCAGCAATATTAACACACTGACAGAGAACACAGAGTAATATTAGCAGACTCACTGACACACTGTGTATATCATGACCCACAGTCAGATTCACCCTGTGAAGTGTAAAACACCCCCACTGTCCTCAGGAATATTAACACACTGACAGAGAACACAGATTAATATTAACACACTCACTGACACACTGTGTACATCATGACCCACAGTCAGATACACCCTGTGAAGTGTAAAACACCCCCACTGTCCTCAGGAATATTAACACACTGACAGAGAACACAGATTAATATTAACACACTCACTGACACACTGTGTATATCATGACCCACAGTCAGATACACCCTGTGATGTGTAAAACACCCCCACTGTCGTCAGTAATATTATCACACTGACAGAGAACACAAATTAATATTAACACACTCACTGACACACTGTGTACATCATGACCCACAGTCAGATACACCCTGTGAAGTGTAAAACATCCCCACTGTCCTCAGGAATATTAACACACTGACAGAGAACACAGATTAATATTAACACACTCACTGACACACTGTGCATATCATGACCCACAGTTAGATACACCCTGTGAAGTGTAAAACATCCCCACTGTCCTCAGTAATATTAACACACTGACAGAGAACACAGATTAATATTAACACACTCACTGACACACTGTGTACATCCTGACCCACAGTCAGATAAACCCTGTGAAGTGTAAAACATCCCCACTGTCCTCAGTAATATTAACACACTGACAGAGAACACAGATTAATATTAACACACTCACTGACACACTGTGTATCTCATGACCCACAGTCAGATACACCCTGTGAAGTGTAAAACTCCCCCAATGGCCTCAGTAATATTAACACACTGACGGAGAACACAGATTAATATTAACACACTCACTGACACACTGTGTACATCATGACCCACAGTCAGATAAACCCTGTGAAGTGTAAAACATCCCCACTGTCCTCAGTAATATTAACACACTGACAGAGAACACAGATTAATATTAACACACTCACTGACACACTGTGTATCTCATGACCCACAGTCAGATACACCCTGTGAAGTGTAAAACACCCCCACTGTCCTCAGTAATATTAACACACTGACAGAGAACACAGATTAATATTAACACACTCACTGACACACTTTGTATATCATGACCCACAGTCAGATACACCTTGTGAAGTGTAAAACATCCCCACTGTCCTCAGGAATATTAACACACTGACAGAGAACACAGATTAATATTAACACTCTCACTGACACACTGTGTATATCATGACCCACAGTCAGATACACCCTGTGAAGTGTAAAACACCCCCACTGTCCTCAGGAATATTAACACACTGACAGAGAACACAGATTAATATTAACACACTCACTGACACACTGTGTACATCATGACCCAGAGTCAGATACACCCTGTGAAGTGTAAAACATCCCCACTGTCCTCAGGAATATTAACACACTGACAGAGAACACAGATTAATATTAACACACTCACTGACACACTGTGTACATCATGACCCACAGTCAGATACACCCGGTGAAGTGTAAAACACCCCGACTGTCCTCAGCAATATTAACACACTGACAGAGAACACAGAGTAATATTAGCAGACTCACTGACACACTGTGTATATCATGACCCACAGTCAGATACACACTGTGAAGTGTAAAACACCCCCACTGTCCTCAGGAATATTAACACACTGACAGAGAACACAGATTAATATTAACACACTCACTGACACACTGTGTACATCATGACCCACAGTCAGATACACCCTGTGAAGTGTAAAACACCCCCACTGTCCTCAGGAATATTAACACACTGACAGAGAACACAGATTAATATTAACACACTCACTGACACACTGTGTATATCATGACCCACAGTCAGATACACCCTGTGATGTGTAAAACACCCCCACTGTCGTCAGTAATATTATCACACTGACAGAGAACACAAATTAATATTAACACACTCACTGACACACTGTGTACATCATGACACACAGTCAGATACACCCTGTGAATTGTAAAACACACCCACTGTCCTCAGTAATATTAACACAGTGACAGGGAACACAGATTAATATTAACACACTCACTGACACACTGTGTATTTCATGACCCACAGTCAGATACACCCTGTGAAGTGTAAAACACCCCCACTGTCCTCAGGAATATTAACACACTGACAGAGAACACAGATTAATATTAACACACTCACTGACACACTGTGTACATCATGACCCACAGTCAGATACACCCTGTGAAGTGTAAAACATGCCCACTGTCCTCAGGAATATTAACACCTGACAGAGAACACAGATTCATATTAACACACTCACTGACACACTGTGTATATCATGACTCACAGTCAGATAAACCCTGTGAAGTGTAAAACATTCCCACTGTCCTCAGTAATATTAACACACTGACAGAGAACACAGATTAATATTAACACACTCACTGACACACTGTGTATATGATGACCCACAGCCAGATACACCCTGTGAAGTGTAAAACACCCCCACTGTCCTCAGGAATATTAACACCTGACAGAGAACACAGATTAATATTAACACACTCACTGACACACTGTGTATATCATGACTCACAGTCAGATAAACCCTGTGAAGTGTGAAACATTCCCACTGTCCTCAGTAATATTAACACACTGACAGAGAACACAGCTTAATATTAACACACTCACTGACACACTGTGTATATCATGACCCACAGCCAGATTCACCCTGTGAAGTGTAGAACACCCCCACTGTCCTCAGGAATATTAACACACTGACAGAGAACACAGATTAATATTAACACACTCACTGACACACTGTGTATATCATGACCCACAGTCAGATACACCCTGTGAAGTGTAAAACACCCCCACTGTCCTCAGGAATATTAACACACTGACAGAGAACACAGATTAATATTAACACAATCACTGACACACTGTGTACATCATGACCCACAGTCAGATACACCCTGTGAAGTGTAAAACACCCCCACTGTCCTCAGTAATATTAACACACTGACAGAGAACACAGATTAGTATTAACACACTCACTGACACACTGTGTATATCATGACCCACAGTCAGATACACCCTGTGAAGTGTAAAACACCCCCACTGTCCTCAGGAATATTAACACACTGACAGAGAACACAGATTAATATTAACACGCTCACTGACACACTGTGTATATCATGACTCACAGTCAGATAAACCCTGTGAAGTGTAAAACATTCCCACTGTCCTCAGTAATATTAACACACTGAAAGAGAACACAGATTAATGTTAACACACTCACTGACACACTGTGTATATCATGACCCACAGTTAGATACACCCTGTGAAGTGTAAAACACCCCCACTGTCCTCAGGAATATTAACACACTGACAGAGAACACAGATTAATATTAACACACTCACTGACACACTGTGTACATCATGACCCACAGTCAGATACACCCTGTGAAGTGTAAAACACCCCCACTGTCCTCAGGAATATTAACACACTGACAGAGAACACAGATTAATATTAACACACTCACTGACACACTGTGTATATCATGACCCACAGTCAGATACACCCTGTGAAGTGTAAAACACCCCCACTGTCCTCAGTAATATTAACACACTGACAGAGAACACAGATTAATATTAACACACTCACTGACACACTGTGTATATCATGACCCACAGTCAGATACACCCTGTGAAGTGTAAAACACCCCCACTGTCCTCAGTAATATTAACACACTGACAGAGAACACAGATTAATATTAACACACTCACTGACACACTGTGTACATCATGACCCACAGTCAGATACACCCGGTGAAGTGTAAAACACCCCCACTGTCCTCAGTAATATTAACACACTGACAGAGAACACAGATTAATATTAACACACTCACTGACACACTGTGTACATCATGACCCACAGTCAGATACACCCTGTGAAGTGTAAAACACCCCCACTGTCCTCAGTAATATTAACACACTGACAGAGAACACAGATTAATATTAACTCACTCACTGACACACTGTGTATATCATGACCCACAGTCAGATACACCCTGTGAAGTGTAAAACATCCCCACTGTCCTCAGGAATATTAACACACTGACAGAGAACACAGATTAATATTAACACACTCACTGACACACTGTGTATATCATGACCCACAGTCAGATACACCCTGTGAAGTGTAAAACACCCCCACTGTCCTCAGGAATATTAACACACTGACAGAGTACACAGATTAATATTAACACACTCACTGACACACTGTGTATATCATGACCCACAGTCAGATACACCCTGTGAAGTGTAAAACATCCCCACTGTCCTCAGGAATATTAACACACTGACAGAGAACACAGATTAATATTAACACACTCACTGACAGACTGTGTACATCATGACTCACAGTCAGATAAACCCTGTGAAGTGTAAAACACCTGCACTGTCCTCAGGAATATTAACACACTGACAGAGAACACAGATTAATATTAACACACTCACTGACACACTGTGTATATCATGACTCACAGTCAGATACACCCTGTGAAGTGTAAAACACCCCCACTGTCCTCAGGAATATTAACACACTGACAGAGAACACAGATTAATATTAACACACTCACTGACACACTGTGTATATCATGACCAACAGTCAGATAACCCTGTGAAGTGTAAAACACCCCCACAGTCCTCAGTAATATTAACACACTGACAGAGAACACAGATCAATGTTAACACACTCACTGACACACTGTGTATATCATGACCCACAGTCAGATACACCCTGTGAAGTGTAAAACACCCCCACTGTCCTCAGTAATATTAACACACTGACAGAGAACACAGATTAATTTTAACACACTCACTGACACACTGTGTATATCATGACCCACAGTCAGATACACTCTGTGAAGTGTAAAACACCCCCACTGTCCTCAGTAATATTAACACACCGACAGAGAACACAGATTAATATTAACACACTCACTGACACACTGTGTACATCATGACCCACAGTCAGATACACCCTGTGAAGTGTAAAATACCCCCACTGTCCTCAGTAATATTAACACACTGACAGAGAACACAGATTAATATTAACACACTCACTGACACACTGTGTATATCATGACCCACAGTCAGGTACACCCTGTGAAGTGTAAAACATCCCCACTGTCCTCAGGAATATTAACACACTGACAGAGAACACAGATTAATATCAACACACTCACTGACACACTGTGTACATCATGACCCACAGTCAGATAAACCCTGTGAAGTGTAAAACACCCCCACTGTCCTCAGTAATATTAACACACTGACAGAGAACACAGATTAATATTAACACACTCACTGACACACTGTGTATATCATGACCCACAGTCAGATACACCCTGTGAAGAGTAAAACACCCCCACTGTCCTCAGTAATATTAACACACTGACAGAGAACACAGATTAATATTAACACACTCACTGACACACTGTGTATATCATGACCCACAGTCAGATACACCCTGTGAAGTGTAAAACACCCCCACTGTCCTCAGGAATATTTACACACTGACAGAGAACACAGATTAATATTAACACACTCACTGACACACTGTGTATATCATGACCCACAGTCAGATAAACCCTGTGAAGTGTAAAACACCCCCACTGTCCTCAGTAATATTAACACACTGACAGAGAACACAGATTAATATTAACACACTCACTGACACACTGTGTATATCCTGACCCACAGCCAGATACACTCTGTGAAGTGTAAAACACCCCCACTGTCCTCAGTAATATTAACACACTGACAGAGAACACAGATTAATTTTAACACACTCACTGACACACTGTGTATATCATGACCCACAGTCAGATACACCCTGTGAAGTGTAAAACACCACCACTGTCCTCAGTAATATTAACACACTGACAGAGAACACAGATTAATATTAACACACTCGCTGATACACTGTGTACATCATGACCCACAGTCAGATACACCCTGTGAAGTGTAAAACACCCCCACTGTCCTCAGTAATATTAACACACTGACAGAGAACACAGATTAATATTAACACACTCACTGACACACTGTGTATATCATGACCCACAGTCAGATACACCCTGTGAAGTGTAAAACATCCCCACTGTCCTCAGGAATATTAACACACTGACAGAGAACACAGATTAATATTAACACACTCACTGACACACTGTGTATATCATGACCCACAGTCAGATACACCCTGTGAAGTGTAAAACACCCCCACTGTCCTCAGGAATATTAACACACTGACAGAGTACACAGATTAATATTAACACACTCACTGACACACTGTGTATATCATGACCCACAGTCAGATACACCCTATGAAGTGTAAAACATCCCCACTGTCCTCAGGAATATTAACACACTGACAGAGAACACAGATTAATATTAACACACTCACTGACACACTGTGTACATCATGACTCACAGTCAGATACACCCTGTGAAGTGTAAAACACCCCCACTGTCCTCAGGAATATTAACACACTGACAGAGAACACAGGTTAATATTAACACACTCACTGACACACTGTGTACATCATGACCCACAGTCAGATAAACCCTGTGAAGTGTAAAAGACCCCCACTGTCCTCAGTAATATTAACACACTGACAGAGAACACAGATTAATATTAACACACTCACTGACACACTGTGTATATCATGACCCACAGTCAGATACACCCTGTGAAGTGTAAAACACCCCCACTGTCCTCAGTAATATTAACACACTGACAGAGAACACAGATTAATATTAACACACTCACTGACACACTGTGTATATCATGACCCACAGCCAGATACACTCTGTGAAGTGTAAAACACCCCCACTGCCCTCAGTAATATTAACACACTGACAGAGAACACAGATTAATATTAACACACTCACTGACACACTGTGTACATCATGACCAACAGTCAGATACACCCTGTGAAGTGTAAAACACCCCCACTGTCCTCAGTAATATTAACATACTGACAGAGAACACAGATTAATATGAACACACTCACTGACACACTGTGTATATCATGACCCACAGTCAGATACACCCTGTGAAGTGTAAAACACCCCCACTGTCCTCAGTAATATTAACACACTGACAGAGAACACAGATTAATATTAACACACTCACTGACACACTGTGTATATCATGACCCACAGTCAGATACACCCTGTGAAGTGTAAAACACCCCCACTGTCCTCAGGAATATTAACACACTGACAGAGTACACAGATTAATATTAACACACTCACTGACACACTGTGTATATCATGACCCACAGTCAGATACACCCTGTGAAGTGTAAAACATCCCCACTGTCCTCAGGAATATTAACACACTGACAGAGAACACAGATTAATATTAACACACTCACTGACACACTGTGTACATCATGACTCACAGTCAGATACATCCTGTGAAGTGTAAAACACCCCCACTGTCCTCAGGAATATTAACACACTGACAGAGAACACAGATTAATATCAACACACTCACTGACACACTGTGTACATCATGACCCACAGTCAGATAAACCCTGTGAAGTGTAAAACACCCCCACTGTCCTCAGTAATATTAACACACTGACAGAGAACACAGATTAATATTAACACACTCACTGACACACTGTGTATATCATGACCCACAGTCAGATACACCCTGTGAAGAGTAAAACACCCCCACTGTCCTCAGTAATATTAACACACTGACAGAGAACACAGATTAATATTAACACACTCACTGACACACTGTGTATATCATGACCCACAGTCAGATACACCCTGTGAAGTGTAAAACACCCCCACTGTCCTCAGGAATATTAACACACTGACAGAGAACACAGATTATTATTAACACACTCACTGACACACTGTGTATATCATGACCCACAGTCAGATAAACCCTGTGAAGTGTAAAACACCCCCACTGTCCTCAGTAATATTAACACACTGACAGAGAACACAGATTAATATTAACACACTCACTGACACACTGTGTATATCATGACCCACAGCCAGATACACTCTGTGAAGTGTAAAACACCCCCACTGTCCTCAGTAATATTAACACACTGACAGAGAACACAGATTAATTTTAACACACTCACTGACACACTGTGTATATCATGACCCACAGTCAGATACACCCTGTGAAGTGTAAAACACCACCACTGTCCTCAGTAATATTAACACACTGACAGAGAACACAGATTAATATTAACACACTCGCTGATACACTGTGTACATCATGACCCACAGTCAGATACACCCTGTGAAGTGTAAAACACCCCCACTGTCCTCAGTAATATTAACACTCTGACAGAGAACACAGATTAATATTAACACACTCACTGACACACTGTGTATATCATGACCCACAGTCAGATACACCCTGTGAAGTGTAAAACATCCCCACTGTCATCAGGAATATTAACACACTGACAGAGAACACAGATTAATATTAACACACTCACTGACACACTGTGTATATCATGACCCACAGTCAGATACACCCTGTGAAGTGTAAAACACCCCCACTGTCCTCAGGAATATTAACACACTGACAGAGTACACAGATTAATATTAACACACTCACTGACACACTGTGTATATCATGACCCACAGTCAGATACACCCTGTGAAGTGTAAAACATCCCCACTGTCCTCAGGAATATTAACACACTGACAGAGAACACAGATTAATATTAACACACTCACTGACACACTGTGTACATCATGACTCACAGTCAGATACACCCTGTGAAGTGTAAAACACCCCCACTGTCCTCAGGAATATTAACACACTGACAGAGAACACAGGTTAATATTAACACACTCACTGACACACTGTGTACATCATGACCCACAGTCAGATAAACCCTGTGAAGTGTAAAAGACCCCCACTGTCCTCAGTAATATTAACACACTGACAGAGAACACAGATTAATATTAACACACTCACTGACACACTGTGTATATCATGACCCACAGTCAGATACACCCTGTGAAGTGTAAAACACCCCCACTGTCCTCAGTAATATTCACACACTGACAGAGAACACAGATTAATATTAACACACTCACTGACACACTGTGTATATCATGACCCACAGTCAGATACACCCTGTGAAGTGTAAAACACCCCCACTGTCCTCAGGAATATTAACACACTGACAGAGAACACAGATTAATATTAACACACTCACTGACACACTGTGTATATCATGACCCACAGTCAGATAAACCCTGTGAAGTGTAAAACACCTCCACTGTCCTCAGTAATATTAACACACTGACAGAGAACACAGATTAATATTAACACACTCACTGACACACTGTGTATATCATGACCCACAGCCAGATACACTCTGTGAAGTATAAAACACCCCCACTGCCCTCAGTAATATTAACACACTGACAGAGAACACAGATTAATATTAACACACTCACTGACACACTGTGTACATCATGACCCACAGTCAAATACACCCTGTGAAGTGTAAAACACCCCCACTGTCCTCAGTAATATTAACATACTGACAGAGAACACAGATTAATATGAACACACTCACTGACACACTGTGTATATCATGACCCACAGTCAGATACACCCTGTGAAGTGTAAAACACCCCCACTGTCCTCAGTAATATTAACACACTGACAGAGAACACAGATTAATATTAACACACTCACTGACACACTGTGTATATCATGACCCACAGTCAGATACACCCTGTGAAGTGTAAAACACCCCCACTGTCCTCAGTAATATTAACACACTGACAGAGAACACAGATTAATTTTAACACACTCACTGACACACTGTGTATATCATGACCCACAGTCAGATACACCCGGTGAAGTGTAAAACACCCCCACTGTCCTCAGTAATATTAACACACTGACAGAGAACACAGATTAATATTAACACACTCACTGACACACTGTGTACATCATGACCTACAGTCAGATACACCCTGTGAAGTGTAAAACACCCCCACTGTCCTCAGTAATATTAACACACTGACAGAGAACACAGATTAATATTAACACACTCACTGACACACTGTGTATATCATGACCCACAGTCAGATACACCCTGTGAAGTGTAAAACACCCCCACTGTCCTCAGTAATATTAACACACTGACAGAGAACACAGATTAATATTAACACACTCACTGACACACTGTGTATATCATGACCCACAGTCAGATAAACCCTGTGAAGTGTAAAACACCTCCACTGTCCTCAGTAATATTAACACACTGACAGAGAACACAGATTAATATTAACACACTCACTGACACACTGTGTATATCAGGACCCACAGTCAGATACACCCTGTGAAGTGTAAAACACCCCCACAGTCCTCAGTAATATTAACACACTGACAGAGAACACAGATTAATATTAACACACTCACTGACACACTGTGTATATCATGACCCACAGTCAGATACACCCTGTGAAGTGTAAAACACCCCCACTGTCCTCAGCAATATTAACACACTGACAGAGAACACAGATTAATATTAACACACTCACTGACACACTGTGTACATCATGACCCACAGTCAGATACACCCTGTGAAGTGTAAAACACCCCCACTGTCCTCAGTAATATTAACACACTGACAGAGAACACAGATTAATATTAACACACTCACTGACACACTGTGTATATCATGCCCCACAGTCAGATACACCCTGTGAAGTGTAAAACACCCCCACTGTCCTCACTAATATTAACACACTGACAGAGAACACAGATTAATATTAACACATTCACTGACACACTGTGTATATCATGACCCACAGTCAGATGCACCCAGTGAAGTGTAAAACACCCCCACTGTCCTCAATAATATTAACACACTGACAGAGAACACAGATTAATATTAACACACTCACTGACACACTGTGTAGACCATGACCCACAGTCAGATACACCCTGTGAAGTGTAAAACACCCCCACTGTCCTCAGTAATATTAACACACTGACAGAGAACACAGATTAATATTAACACACTCACTGACACACTGTGTATATCATCACCCACAGTCAGATACACCCTGTGAAGTGTAAAACATCCCCACTGTCCTCAGTAATATTAACACACTGACAGAGAACACAGATTAATATTAACACACTCACTGACACACTGTGTATATCATGACCCACAGTCAGATAAACCCTGTGAAGTGTAAAACACCCCCACTGTCCTCAGGAATATTAACACACTGACAGAGTACACAGATTAATATTAACACACTCACTCACACACTGTGTATATCATGACCCACAGTCAGATACACCCGGTGAAGTTTAAAACACCCCCACTGTCCTCAGGAATATTAACACACTGACAGAGAACACAGATTAATATTAACACACTCACTGACACACTGTGTATATCATGACCCACAGTCAGATAAACGCTGTGAAGTGTAAAACACCCCCACTGTCCTCAGTAATATTAACACACTGACAGAGAATACAGATTAATATTAACACACTCACTGACACACTGTGTACATCATGACCCACAGTCAGATCCACCCTGTGAAGTGTAAAACATCCCCACTGTCCTCAGTAATATTAACACACTGACAGAGAACACAGATTAATATTAACGCACTCACTGACACACTGTGTACATCATGACCCACAGTCAGATAAACCCTGTGAAGTGTAAAACACCCCCACTGTCCTCAGTAATATTAACACACTGACAGAGAACACAGATTAATATTAACACACTCACTGACACACTGTGTACATCGTGACCCACAGTCAGATACAGCCTGTGAAGTGTAAAACACCCCCACTGTCCTCAGTAATATTAACACACTGACAGAGAACACAGATTAATATTAACAAACTCACTGACACACTGTGTATATCATGACCCACAGTCAGATAAACCCTGTGAAGTGTAAAACACCCCCACTGTCCTCAGTAATATTAACACACTGACAGAGAACACAGATTAATATTAACACACTCACTGACACACTGTGTATATCATGACCCACAGTCAGATACACCCTGTGAAGTGTAAAACACCCCCACTGTCCTCAGGAATATTAACACACTGACAGAGAATACAGATTAATATTAACACAATCACTGACACACTGTGTATTTCATGACCCACAGTCAGATACACCCTGTGAAGTGTAAAACACCCCCACTGTCCTCAGTAATATTAACACACTGACAGAGAACACAGATTAATATTAACACACTCACTGACACACTGTGTAGACCATGACCCACAGTCAGATACACCCTGTGAAGTGTAAAACACCCCCACTGTCCTCAGTAATATTAACACACTGACAGAGAACACAGATTAATATTAACACACTCACTGACACACTGTGTATATCATCACCCACAGTCAGATACACCCTGTGAAGTGTAAAACATCCCCACTGTCCTCAGTAATATTAACACACTGACAGAGAACACAGATTAATATTAACACACGCACTGACACACTGTGTATATCATGACCCACAGTCAGATAAACCCTGTGAAGTGTAAAACACCCCCACTGTCCTCAGGAATATTAACACACTGACAGAGTACACAGATTAATATTAACACACTCACTGACACACTGTGTATATCATGACCCACAGTCAGATACACCCGGTGAAGTTTAAAACACCCCCACTGTCCTCAGGAATATTAACACACTGACAGAGAACACAGATTAATATTAACACACTCACTGACACACTGTGTATATCATGACCCACAGTCAGATAAACGCTGTGAAGTGTAAAACACCCCCACTGTCCTCAGTAATATTAACACACTGACAGAGAATACAGATTAATATTAACACACTCACTGACACACTGTGTACATCATGACCCACAGTCAGATCCACCCTGTGAAGTGTAGAACATCCCCACTGTCCTCAGTAATATTAACACACTGACAGAGAACACAGATTAATATTAACGCACTCACTGACACACTGTGTACATCATGACCCACAGTCAGATAAACCCTGTGAAGTGTAAAACACCCCCACTGTCCTCAGTAATATTAACACACTGACAGAGAACACAGATTAATATTAACACACTCACTGACACACTGTGTACATCGTGACCCACAGTCAGATACAGCCTGTGAAGTGTAAAACACCCCCACTGTCCTCAGTAATATTAACACACTGACAGAGAACACAGATTAATATTAACAAACTCACTGACACACTGTGTATATCATGACCCACAGTCAGATAAACCCTGTGAAGTGTAAAACACCCCCACTGTCCTCAGTAATATTAACACACTGACAGAGAACACAGATTAATATTAACACACTCACTGACACACTGTGTATATCATGACCCACAGTCAGATACACCCTGTGAAGTGTAAAACACCCCCACTGTCCTCAGGAATATTAACACACTGACAGAGAAAACAGATTAATATTAACACAATCACTGACACACTGTGTATTTCATGACCCACAGTCAGATACACCCTGTGAAGTGTAAAACACCCCCACTGTCCTCAGTAATATTAACACACTGACAGAGAACACAGATTAATATTAACACACTCACTGACACACTGTGTACATCACGACCCACAGTCAGATACACCCTGTGAAGTGTAAAACATGCCCACTGTCCTCAGGAATATTAACACCTGACAGAGAACACAGATTAATATTCACACACTCACTGACACACTGTGTATATCATGACTCACAGTCAGATAAACCCTGTGAAGTGTAAAACATTCCCACTGTCCTCAGTAATATTAACACACTGACAGAGAACACAGATTAATATTAACACACTCACTGACACACTGTGTATATCATGACCCACAGCCAGATACACCCTGTGAAGTGTAAAACACCCCCACTGTCCTCAGGAATATTAACACATGACAGAGAACACAGATTAATATTAACACACTCACTGACACACTGTGTATATCATGACTCACAGTCAGATAAACCCTGTGAAGTGTAAAACATTCCCACTGTCCTCAGTAATATTAACACACTGACAGAGAACACAGATTAATATTAACACACTCACTGACACACTGTGTATATCATGACCCAGAGTCAGATACACCCTGTGAAGTGTAAAACACCCCCACTGTCCTCAGGAATATTAACACACTGACAGAGAACACAGATTAATATTAACACACTCACTGACACACTGTGTATATCATGACCCACAGTCAGATACACCCTGTGAAGTGTAAAACACCCCCACTGTCCTCAGGAATATTAACACACTGACAGAGAACACAGATTAACATTAACACACTCACTGACACACTGTGTATATCATGACTCACAGTCAGATAAACCCTGTGAAATGTAAAACATTCCCACTGTCCTCAGTAATATTAACACACTGACAGAGAACACAGATTAATATTAACACACTCACTGACACACTGTGTATATCATGACCCACAGTCAGATACACCCTGTGAAGTGTAAAACACCCCCACTGTCCTCAGGAATATTAACACACTGACAGAGTACACAGATTAATATTAACACACTCACTGACACACTGTGTACATCATGACCCACAGTCAGATACACCCTGTGAAGTGTAAAACATCCCCACTGTCCTCAGTAATATTAACACACTGACAGAGAATACAGATTAATATTAACACACTCACTGACACACTATGTACATCATGACCCACAGTCAGATACACCCTGTGAAGTGTAAAACACCCCCACTGTCCTCAGGAATATAAAGACACTGACAGAGAACACAGATTAATATTAACACACTCACTGACACACTGTGTATATCATGACCCACAGTCAGATACACCCTGTGAAGTGTAAAACACCCCCACTGTCCTCAGTAATATTAACACACTGACAGAGAACACAGATTAATATTAACACACTCACTGACACACTGTGTACATCATGACCCACAGTCAGATCCACCCGGTGAAGTGTAAAACACCCCCACTGTCCTCAGTAATATTAACACACTGACAGAGAACACAGATTAATATTAACACACTCACTGACACACTGTGTACATCATGACCCACAGTCAGATACACCCTGTGAAGTGTAAAACACCCCCACTGTCCTCAGTAATATTAACACACTGACAGAGAACACAGATTAATATTAACACACTCACTGACACACTGTGTATATCATGACCCACAGTCAGATACACCCTGTGAAGTGTAAAACATCCCCACTGTCCTCAGGAATATTAACACACTGACAGAGAACACATATTAATATTAACACACTCACTGACACACTGTGTATATCATGACCCACAGTCAGATACACCCTGTGAAGTGTAAAACACCCCCACTGTCCTCAGGAATATTAACACACTGACAGAGAACACAGATTAATATTAACACACTCACTGACACACTGTGTAAATCATGACCCACAGTCAGATACACCCTGTGCAGTATAAAACACCCCCACTGTATTCAGGAATATTAACACACTGACAGAGAACAAAGATTAATATTAACACACTCACTGACACACTGTGTACATCATGACCCACAGCCAGATACACCCTGTGAAGTGTAAAACACCCCCACTGTCCTCAGTAATATTAACACACTGACAGAGAACACAGATTAATATTAACACACTCACTGACACACTGTGTATATCATGACCCACAGTCAGATACACCCTGTGAAGTGTAAAACACCCCCACTGTCCTCAGGAATATTAACACACTGACAGAGAACACAGATTAATATTAACACACTCACTGACACACTGTGTATATCATGACTCACAGCCAGATACACCCTGTGAAGTGTAAAACACCCCCACTGTCCTCAGGAATATTAACACACTGACAGAGAACACAGATTAATATTAACACACTCACTGACACACTGTGTATATCATGACTCACAGTCAGATACACCCTGTGAAGTGTAAAACACCCCCACTGTCCTCAGTAATATTAACACACTGACAGAGAACACAGATTAATATTAACACACTCACTGACACACTGTGTATATCATGACCCACAGTCAGATAAACCCTGTGAAGTGTAAAACACCCCCACTGTCCTCAGTAATATTAACACACTGACAGAGAACACAGATTAATATTAACACACTCACTGACACACTGTGTATATCATGACCCACAGTCAGATACACCCTGTGAAGTGTAAAACATCCCCACTGTCCTCAGGAATATTAACACACTGACAGAGAACACAGATTAATATTAACACACTCACTGACACACTGTGTATATCATGACCCACAGTCAGATACACCCTGTGAAGTGTAAAACACCCCCACTGTCCTCAGGAATATTAACACACTGACAGAGAACACAGATTAATATTAACACACTCACTGACACACTGTGTAAATCATGACCCACAGTCAGATACACCCTGTGCAGTATAAAACACCCCCACTGTCCTCAGGAATATTAACACACTGACAGAGAACACAGATTAATATTAACACACTCACTGACACACTGTGTACATCATGACCCACAGCCAGATACACCCTGTGAAGTGTAAAACACCCCCACTGTCCTCAGTAATATTAACACACTGACAGAGAACACAGCTTAATATTAACACACTCACTGACACACTGTGTATATCATGACCCACAGCCAGATACACCCTGTGAAGTGTAAAACACCCCCACTGTCCTCAGGAATATTAACACACTGACAGAGAACACAGATTAATATTAACACACTCACTGACACACTGTGTATATCATGACTCAGAGCCAGATACACCCTGTGAAGTGTAAAACACCCCCACTGTCCTCAGGAATATTAACACACTGACAGAGAACACAGATTAATATTAACACACTCACTGACACACTGTGTATATCATGACTCACAGTCAGATACACCCTGTGAAGTGTAAAACACCCCCACTGTCCTCAGTAATATTAACACACTGACAGAGAACACAGATTAATATTAACACACTCACTGACACACTGTGTACATCATGACCCACAGTCAGATACACCCTGTGAAGTGTAAAACACCCCCACTGTCCTCAGTAATATTAACACACTGACAGAGAACACAGATTAATATTAACACACTCACTGACACACTGTGTATATCATGACCCACAGTCAGATACACCCTGTGAAGTGTAAAACACCCCCACTGTCCTCAGGAATATTAACACACTGACAGAGAACACAGATTAATATTAACACACTCACTGACACACTGTGTAAATCATGACCCACAGTCAGATACACCCTGTGCAGTATAAAACACCCCCACTGTCCTCAGGAATATTAACACACTGACAGAGAACACAGATTAATATTAACACACTCACTGACACACTGTGTACATCATGACCCACAGCCAGATACACCCTGTGAAGTGTAAAACACCCCCACTGTCCTCAGTAATATTAACACACTGACAGAGAACACAGCTTAATATTAACACACTCACTGACACACTGTGTATATCATGACCCACAGCCAGATACACCCTGTGAAGTGTAAAACACCCCCACTGTCCTCAGGAATATTAACACACTGACAGAGAACACAGATTAATATTAACACACTCACTGACACACTGTGTATATCATGACTCAGAGCCAGATACACCCTGTGAAGTGTAAAACACCCCCACTGTCCTCAGGAATATTAACACACTGACAGAGAACACAGATTAATATTAACACACTCACTGACACACTGTGTATATCATGACTCACAGTCAGATACACCCTGTGAAGTGTAAAACACCCCCACTGTCCTCAGTAATATTAACTCACTGACAGAGAACACAGATTAATATTAACACACTCACTGACACACTGTGTACATCATGACCCACAGTCAGATACACCCTGTGAAGTGTAAAACACCCCCACTGTCCTCAGTAATATTAACACACTGACAGAGAACACAGATTAATATTAACACACTCACTGACACACTGTGTATATCATGACCCACAGTCAGATACACCCTGTGAAGTGTAAAACACCCCCACTGTCCTCAGTAATATTAACACACTGACAGAGAACACAGATTAATATTAACACACTCACTGACACACTGTGTATATGATGACCCACAGTCAGATACACCCTGTGAAGTGTAAAACACCCCCACTGTCCTCAGTAATATTAACACACTGACAGAGAACACAGATTAATATCAACACACTCACTGACACACTGTGTATATCATGACCCACAGTCAGATACACCCTGTGAAGTGTAAAACACCCCCACTGTCCTCAGTAATATTAACACACTGACAGAGAACACAGATTAATATTAACACACTCACTGACACACTGTGTATATCATGACCCACAGTCAGATAAACCCTGTGAAGTGTAAAACACCCCCACTGTCCTCAGCAATATTAACACACTGACAGAGAACACAGATTAATATTAACACACTCACTGACACACTGTGTACATCATGACCCACAGTCAGATACACCCTGTGAAGTGTAAAACACCCCCACTGTCCTCAGTAATATTAACACACTGACAGAGAACACAGATTATTATTAACACACTCACTGACACACTGTGTATATCATGACCCACAGTCAGATACACCCTGTGAAGTGTAAAACACCCCCACTGTCCTCACTAATATTAACACACTGACAGAGAACACAGATTAATATTAACACATTCACTGACACACTGTGTACATCATGACCCACAGTCAGATACACCCTGTGAAGTGTAAAACACCCCCACTGTCCTCACTAATATTAACACACTGACAGAGAACACAGATTAATATTAACACACTCACTGACACACTGTGTATATCATGACCCACAGTCAGATACACCCTGTGAAGTGTAAAACACCCCCACTGTCCTCAGTAATATTAACATACTGACAGAGAACACAGATTAATATTAACACACTCACTGACACACTGTGTATATCATGACCCACAGTCAGATACACCCTGTGAAGTGTAAAACACCCCCACTGTCCTCAGTAATATTAACACACTGACAGAGAACACAGATTAATATTAACACACTCACTGACACACTGTGTATATCATGACCCACAGTCAGATACACCCTGTGACGTGTAAAACACCCCCACTGTCCTCAGTAATATTAACACACTGACAGAGAACACAGATTAATATTAACACACTCACTGACACACTGTGTATATCATGACCCACAGTCAGATACACCCTGTGAAGTGTAAAACACCCCCACTGTCCTCAGCAATATTAACACACTGACAGAGAACACAGATTAATATTAACACACTCACTGACACACTGTGTACATCATGACCCACAGTCAGATACACCCTGTGAAGTGTAAAACACCCCCACTGTCCTCAGTAATATTAACACACTGACAGAGAACACAGATTAATATTAACACACTCACTGACACACTGTGTATATCATGACCCACAGTCAGATACACCCTGTGAAGTGTAAAACTCCCCCACTGTCCTCACTAATATTAACACACTGACAGAGAACACAGATTAATATTAACACATTCACTGACACACTGTGTATATCATGACCCACAGTCAAATGCACCCAGTGAAGTGTAGAACACCCCCACTGTCCTCAGTAATATTAACACACTGACAGAGAACACAGATTAATATTAACACACTCACTGACACACTGTGTATATCATGACCCACAGTCAGATACACCCTGTGAAGTGTAAAACACCCCCACTGTCCTCAGGAATATTAACACACTGACAGAGTACACAGATTAATATTAACACACTCACTGACACACTGTGTATATCATGACCCACAGTCAGATACACCCGGTGAAGTGTAAAACACCCCCACTGTCCTCAGGAATATTAACACACTGACAGAGAACACAGATTAATATTAACACACTCACTGACACACTGTGTATATCATGACCCAGAGTCAGATAAACCCTGTGAAGTGTAAAACACCCCCACTGTCCTCAGTAATATTAACACACTGACAGAGAACACAGATTAATATTCACACACTCACTGACACACTGTGTACATCATGACCCACAGTCAGATACACCCTGTGAAGTGTAAAACATCCCCACTGTCCTCAGTAATATTAACACACTGACAGAGAACACAGATTAATATTAACACACTCACTGACACACTGTGTATATCATGACCCACAGTCAGATACACCCTGTGAAGTGTAAAACACCCCCACTGTCCTCAGTAATATTAACACACTGACAGAGAACACAGATTAATATTAACACACTCACTGACACACTGTGTACATCATGACCCACAGTCAGATACACCCTGTGAAGTGTAAAACACCCCCACTGTCCTCAGTAATATTAACACACTGACAGAGAACACAGATTAATATTAACACACTCACTGACACACTGTGTACATCATGACCCACAGTCAGATAAACCCTGTGAAGTGTAAAACACCCCCACTGTCCTCAGGAATATTAACACACTGACAGAGAACACAGATTAATATTAACACACTCACTGACACACTGTGTACATCATGACCCACAGTCAGATACACCCTGTGAAGTGTAAAACACCCCCACTGTCCTCAGTAATATTAACACATTGACAGAGAACACAGATTAATATTAACACACTCACTGACACACTGTGTACATCATGACCCACAGCCAGATACACCCTGTGAAGTGCAAAACATCCCCACTGTCCTCAGTAATATTAACACACTGACAGAGAACACAGATTAATATTAACACACTCACTGACACACTGTGTATATCATGACCCACAGTCAGATACACTCGGTGAAGTGTAAAACACCCACACTGTCCTCAGGAATATTAACACACTGTCAGAGAACACAGATTAATATTAACACACTCACAGACACACTGTGTACATCATGACCCACAGTCAGATACACCCTGTGAAGTGTAAAACACCCCCACTGTCCTCAGCAATATTAACACACTGACAGAGAACACAGATTAATATTAACACACTCACTGACACACTGTGTATATCATGACCCACAGCCAGATACACCCTGTGAAGTGTAAAACACCCCCACTGTCCTCAGGAATATTAACACACTGACAGAGAACACAGATTAATATTAACACATTCACTGACACACTGTGTACATCATGACCCACAGTCAGATACACCCTGTGAAGTGTAAAACACCCCCACTGTCCTCAGTAATATTAACACATTGACAGAGAACACAGATTAATATGAACACACTCACTGACACACTGTGTATATCATGACTCACAGTCAGATACATCCTGTGAAGTGTAAAACATCCCCACTGTCCTCAGTAATATTAACACACTGACAGAGAACACAGATTAATATTAACACACTCACTGACACACTGTGTATAACATGACCCACAGTCAGATACACCCTGTGAAGTGTAAAACACCCCCACTGTCCGCAGTAATATTAACACACTGACAGAGTACACAGATTAATATTAACACACTCACTGACACACTGTGTATATCATGACCCACAGTCAGATACACCCGGTGAAGAGTAAAACACCCCCACTGTCTCAGTAAGATTAACACACTGACAGAGAACACAGATTAATATTAACACACTCACTGACACACTGTGTATATCATGACCCACAGTCAGATACCCCCTGTGAAGTGTAAAACACCCCCACTGTCCTCAGTAATATTAACACACTGACAGAGAACACAGATTAATATTAACACACTCACTGACACACTCTGTACATCATGACCTCCAGTCAGATACACCCTGTGAAGTGTAAAACACCCCCACTGTCCTCAGTAATATTAACACACTGACAGAGAACACAGATTAATATTAACACACTCACTGACACACTGTGTATATCATGACCCACAGTCAGATACACCCTGTGAAGTGTAAAACACCCCCACTGTCTTCAGTAATATTAACACACTGACAGAGAACACAGATTAATATTAACACACTCACTGACACACTGTGTATATCATGACCCACAGTCAGATACACCCTGTGAAGTGTAAAACACCCCCACTGTCCTCAGTAATATTAACACACTGACAGAGAACACAGATTAATATTAACACACTCACTGACACACTGTGTACATCATGACCTCCAGTCAGATACACCCTGTGAAGTGTAAAACACCCCCACTGTCCTCAGGAATATTAACACACTGACAGAGAACACAGATTAATATTAACACATTCACTGACACACTGTGTACATCATGACCCACAGTCAGATACACCCTGTGAAGTGTAAAACACCCCCACTGTCCTCAGTAATATTAACACATTGACAGAGAACACAGATTAATATGAACACACTCACTGACACACTGTGTATATCATGACTCACAGTCAGATACATCCTGTGAAGTGTAAAACATCCCCACTGTCCTCAGTAATATTAACACACTGACAGAGAACACAGATTAATATTAACACACTCACTGACACACTGTGTATAACATGACCCACAGTCAGATACACCCTGTGAAGTGTAAAACACCCCCACTGTCCGCAGTAATATTAACACACTGACAGAGTACACAGATTAATATTAACACACTCACTGACACACTGTGTATATCATGACCCACAGTCAGATACACCCGGTGAAGAGTAAAACACCCCCACTGTCTCAGTAAGATTAACACACTGACAGAGAACACAGATTAATATTAACACACTCACTGACACACTGTGTATATCATGACCCACAGTCAGATACCCCCTGTGAAGTGTAAAACACCCCCACTGTCCTCAGTAATATTAACACACTGACAGAGAACACAGATTAATATTAACACACTCACTGACACACTCTGTACATCATGACCTCCAGTCAGATACACCCTGTGAAGTGTAAAACACCCCCACTGTCCTCAGTAATATTAACACACTGACAGAGAACACAGATTAATATTAACACACTCACTGACACACTGTGTATATCATGACCCACAGTCAGATACACCCTGTGAAGTGTAAAACACCCCCACTGTCTTCAGTAATATTAACACACTGACAGAGAACACAGATTAATATTAACACACTCACTGACACACTGTGTATATCATGACCCACAGTCAGATACACCCTGTGAAGTGTAAAACACCCCCACTGTCCTCAGTAATATTAACACACTGACAGAGAACACAGATTAATATTAACACACTCACTGACACACTGTGTACATCATGACCTCCAGTCAGATACACCCTGTGAAGTGTAAAACATCCCCACTGTCCTCAGTAATATTAACACACTGACAGAGAACACAGATTAATATTAACACACTCACTGACACACTGTGTATATCATGACCCACAGTCTGATACACCCTGTGAAGTGTAAAACACCCCCACTGTCCTCAGTAATATTAACACACTGACAGAGAACACAGATTAATATTAACACACTCACTGACACACTGTGTATATCATGACCTACAGTCAGATACACCCTGTGAAGTGTAAAACACCCCCACTGTCCTCAGCAATATTAACACACTGACAGAGAACACAGATTAATATTAACACACTCACTGACACACTGTGTACATCATGACCCACAGTCAGATACACCCTGTGAAGTGTAAAACACCCCCACTGTCCTCAGTAATATTAACACACTGACAGAGAACACAGATTAATACTAACACACTAACTGACACACTGTGTATATCATGACCCACAGTCAGATACACCCTGTGAAGTGTAAAACACCCCCACTGTCCTCACTAATATTAACACACTGACAGAGAACACAGATTAATATTAACACATTCACTGACACACTGTGTATAACATGACCCACAGTCAAATGCACCCAGTGAAGTGTAAAACACCCCCACTGTCCTCAGTAATATTAACACACTGACAGAGAACACAGATTAATATTAACACACTCACTGACACACTGTGTATATCATGACCCACAGTCAGATACACCCTGTGAAGTGTAAAACACCCCCACTGTCCTCAGGAATATTAACACACTGACAGAGTACACAGATTAATATTAACACACTCACTGACACACTGTGTATATCATGACCCACAGTCAGATACACCCGGTGAAGTGTAAAACACCCCCACTGTCCTCAGGAATATTAACACACTGACAGAGAACACAGATTAATATTAACACACTCACTGACACACTGTGTATATCATGACCCAGAGTCAGATAAACCCTGTGAAGTGTAAAACACCCCCACTGTCCTCAGTAATATTAACACACTGACAGAGAACACAGATTAATATTAACACACTCACTGACACACTGTGTACATCATGACCCACAGTCAGATACACCCTGTGAAGTGTAAAACATCCCCACTGTCCTCAGTAATATTAACACACTGACAGAGAACACAGATTAATATTAACACACTCACTGACACACTGTGTATATCATGACCCACAGTCAGATACACCCTGTGAAGTGTAAAACACCCCCACTGTCCTCAGTAATATTAACACACTGACAGAGAACACAGATTAATATTAACACACTCACTGACACACTGTGTACATCATGACCCACAGTCAGATACATCCTGTGAAGTGTAAAACACCCCCACTGTCCTCAGTAATATTAACACACTGACAGAGAACACAGATTAATATTAACACACTCACTGACACACTGTGTACATCATGACCCACAGTCAGATAAACCCTGTGAAGTGTAAAACACCCCCACTGTCCTCAGGAATATTAACACACTGACAGAGAACACAGATTAATATTAACACACTCACTGACACACTGTGTACATCATGACCCACAGTCAGATACACCCTGTGAAGTGTAAAACACCCCCACTGTCCTCAGTAATATTAACACGTTGACAGAGAACACAGATTAATATTAACACACTCACTGACACACTGTGTACATCATGACCCACAGCCAGATACACCCTGTGAAGTGCAAAACATCCCCACTGTCCTCAGTAATATTAACACACTGACAGAGAACACAGATTAATATTAACACACTCACTGACACACTGTGTATATCATGACCCACAGTCAGATAAACCCTGTGAAGTGTAAAACACCCACACTGTCCTCAGGAATATTAACACACTGTCAGAGAACACAGATTAATATTAACACACTCACAGACACACTGTGTACATCATGACCCACAGTCAGATACACCCTGTGAAGTGTAAAACACCCCCACTGTCCTCAGCAATATTAACACACTGACAGAGAACACAGATTAATATTAACACACTCACTGACACACTGTGTATATCATGACACACAGCCAGATACACCCTGTGAAGTGTAAAACACCCCCACTGTCCTCAGGAATATTAACACACTGACAGAGAACACAGATTAATATTAACACACTCACTGACACACTGTGTACATCATGACCCACAGTCAGATACACCCTGTGAAGTGTAAAACACCCCCACTGTCCTCAGTAATATTAACACATTGACAGAGAACACAGATTAATATGAACACACTCACTGACACACTGTGTATATCATGACTCACAGTCAGATACACCCTGTGAAGTGTAAAACATCCCCACTGTCCTCAGTAATATTAACGCACTGACAGAGAACACAGATTAATATTAACACACTCACTGACACACTGTGTATAACATGACCCACAGTCAGATACACCCTGTGAAGTGTAAAACACCCCCACTGTCCTCAGTAATATTAACACACTGACAGAGTACACAGATTAGTATTAACACACTCACTGACACACTGTGTATATCATGACCCACAGTCAGATACACCCGGTGAAGAGTAAAACACCCCCACTGTCTCAGTAATATTAACACACTGACAGAGAACACAGATTAATATTAACACACTCACTGACACACTGTGTATATCATGACCCACAGTCAGATACACCCTGTGAAGTGTAAAACACCCCCACTGTCCTCAGGAATATTAACACACTGACAGAGTACACATATTCATATTAACACACTCACTGACACACTGTGTATATCATGACCCACAGTCAGATACACCCTGTGAAGTGTAAAACACCCCCACTGTCCTCAGCAATATTAACACACTGACAGAGAACACAGATTAATATTAACACACTCACTGACACACTGTGTACATCATGACCCACAGTCAGATACACCCTGTGAAGTGTAAAACACCCCCATTGTCCTCAGGAATATTAACACACTGACAGAGAACACAGATTAATATTAACACACTCACTGACACACTGTGTATATCATGACCCACAGTCAGATACACCCTGTGAAGTGTAAAACACCACCACTGTCCTCAGGAATATTAACACACTGACAGAGAACACAGATTAATATTAACACACTCACTGACACACTGTGTATATCATGACCCACAGTCAGTTAAACCCTGTGAAGTGTAAAACACCCCCACTGTCCTCAGGAATATTAACACACTGACAGAGAACACAGATTAATATTAACACATTCACTGACACACTGTGTATATCATGACCCACAGTCAGATACACCCTGTGAAGTGTAAAACATCCCCACTGTCCTCAGGAATATTAACACACTGACAGAGAACGCCGATTAATATTAACACACTCACTGACACACTGTGTATATCATGACCCACAGTCAGATACACCCTGTGAAGTGTAAAACACCCCCACTGTCCTCAGCAATATTAACACACTGACAGAGAACACAGATTAATATTAACACACTCACTGACACACTGTGTATATCATGACCCACAGTCAGATACACCCTGTGAAGTGTAAAACACCCCCACTGTCCTCAGGAATATTAACACACTGACAGAGAACACAGATTAATATTAACACACACACTGACACACTGTGTATATCATGACCCACAGTCAGATACACCCTGTGAAGTATAAAACACCCCCACTGTCCTCAGGAATATTAACACACTGACAGAGAACACAGATTAATAATAACACACTCACTGACACACTGTGTATATCATGACCCACAGTCAGATACACCCTGTGAAGTGTAAAACACCCCCACTGTCCTCAGTAATATTAACACACTGACAGAGAACACAGAAAAATATTAACACACTCAATGACACACTGTGTATATCATGACCTACAGTCAGATACACCCTGTGAAGTGTAAAACACCCCCACTGTCCTCAGTAATATTAACACACTGACAGAGAACACAGATTAATATTAACACACTCACTGACACACTGTTTATATCATGACCCACAGTCAGATACACCCTGTGAAGTGTAAAACACCCCCACTGTCCTCAGTAATATTAACACACTGACAGAGAACACAGATTAATATTAACACACTCAAAGACACACTGTGTTTATCATGACCCACAGTCAGATACACCCTGTGAAGTGTAAAACACCCCCTCTGTCCTCAGCAATATTAACACACTGACAGAGAACACAGATTAATATTAACACACTCACTGACACACTGTGTATATCATGACCCACAGTCAGATACACCCTGTGAAGTGTAAAACACCCCACTGTCCTCAGTAATATTAACACACTGACAGAGAACACAGATTAATATTAACACACTCACTGACACACTGTGTATATCATGACCCACAGTCAGATACACCCTGTGAAGTGTAAAACACCCCCACTGTCCTCAGGAATATTAACACACTGACAGAGAACACAGATTAATATTAACACACTCACTGACACACTGTGTATATCATGACCCACAGTCAGATATACCCTGTGAAGTGTAAAACATTCCCACTGTCCTCAGTAATATTAACAGACTGACAGAGAACACAGATTAATATTAACACACTCACTGACACACTGTGTATATCATGACTCACAGTCAGATACACCCTGTGAAGTGTAAAACGTCCCCACTGTCCTCAGTAATATTAACACACTGACAGAGAACACAGATTAATATGAACACACTCACTGACACACTGTGTATATCATGACTCACAGTCAGATACACCCTGTGAAGTGTAAAACGTCCCCACTGTCCTCAGTAATATTAACACACTGACAGAGAACACAGATTAATATTAACACACTCACTGACACACTGTGTATATCATTACCCACAGTCAGATACACCCTGTGAAGTGTAAAACACCCCCACTGTCCTCAGTAATATTAACACACTGACAGAGAACACAGATTAATATTAACACACTCACTGACACACTGTGTACATCATGACCCACAGTCAGATACACCCTGTGAAGTGTAAAACACCCCCATTGTCCTCAGGAATATTAACACACTGACAGAGAACACAGATTAATATTAACACACTCACTGACACACTGTGTATATCATGATCCACAGTCAGATACACCCTGTGAAGTGTAAAACACCCCCACTGTCCTCAGGAATATTAACACACTGACAGAGAACACAGATTAATATTAACACACTCACTGACACACTGTGTATATCATGACCCACAGTCAGATAAACCCTGTGAAGTGTAAAACACCCCCACTGTCCTCAGGAATATTAACACACTGACAGAGAACACAGATTAATATTAACACACTCATTGACACACTGTGTATATCATGACCCACAGTCAGATACACCCTGTGAAGTGTAAAACATCCCCACTGTCCTCAGGAATATTAACACACTGACAGAGAACACAGATTAATATTAACACACTCATTGACACACTGTGTATATCATGACCCACAGTCAGATACACCCTGTGAAGTGTAAAACACCCCCACTGTCCTCAGCAATATTAACACACTGACAGAGAACACAGATTAATATTAACACACTCACTGACACACTGTGTATATCATGACCCACAGTCAGATACACCCTGTGAAGTGTAAAACACCCCCACTGTCCTCAGGAATATTAACACACTGACAGAGAACACAGATTAATATTAACACACACACTGACACACTGTGTATATCATGACCCACAGTCAGATACACCCTGTGAAGTATAAAACACCCCCACTGTCCTCAGGAATATTAACACACTGACAGAGAACACAGATTAATAATAACACACTCACTGACACACTGTGTATATCATGACCCACAGTCAGATACACCCTGTGAAGTGTAAAACACCCCCACTGTCCTCAGTAATATTAACACACTGACAGAGAACACAGAAAAATATTAACACACTCAATGACACACTGTGTATATCATGACCTACAGTCAGATACACCCTGTGAAGTGTAAAACACCCCCACTGTCCTCAGTAATATTAACACACTGACAGAGAACACAGATTAATATTAACACACTCACTGACACACTGTTTATATCATGACCCACAGTCAGATACACCCTGTGAAGTGTAAAACACCCCCACTGTCCTCAGTAATATTAACACACTGACAGAGAACACAGATTAATATTAACACACTCAAAGACACACTGTGTTTATCATGACCCACAGTCAGATACACCCTGTGAAGTGTAAAACACCCCCTCTGTCCTCAGCAATATTAACACACTGACAGAGAACACAGATTAATATTAACACACTCACTGACACACTGTGTATATCATGACCCACAGTCAGATACACCCTGTGAAGTGTAAAACACCCCACTGTCCTCAGTAATATTAACACACTGACAGAGAACACAGATTAATATTAACACACTCACTGACACACTGTGTATATCATGACCCACAGTCAGATACACCCTGTGAAGTGTAAAACACCCCCACTGTCCTCAGGAATATTAACACACTGACAGAGAACACAGATTAATATTAACACACTCACTGACACACTGTGTATATCATGACCCACAGTCAGATATACCCTGTGAAGTGTAAAACATTCCCACTGTCCTCAGTAATATTAACAGACTGACAGAGAACACAGATTAATATTAACACACTCACTGACACACTGTGTATATCATGACTCACAGTCAGATACACCCTGTGAAGTGTAAAACGTCCCCACTGTCCTCAGTAATATTAACACACTGACAGAGAACACAGATTAATATGAACACACTCACTGACACACTGTGTATATCATGACTCACAGTCAGATACACCCTGTGAAGTGTAAAACGTCCCCACTGTCCTCAGTAATATTAACACACTGACAGAGAACACAGATTAATATTAACACACTCACTGACACACTGTGTATATCATTACCCACAGTCAGATACACCCTGTGAAGTGTAAAACACCCCCACTGTCCTCAGTAATATTAACACACTGACAGAGAACACAGATTAATATTAACACACTCACTGACACACTGTGTACATCATGACCCACAGTCAGATACACCCTGTGAAGTGTAAAACACCCCCATTGTCCTCAGGAATATTAACACACTGACAGAGAACACAGATTAATATTAACACACTCACTGACACACTGTGTATATCATGATCCACAGTCAGATACACCCTGTGAAGTGTAAAACACCCCCACTGTCCTCAGGAATATTAACACACTGACAGAGAACACAGATTAATATTAACACACTCACTGACACACTGTGTATATCATGACCCACAGTCAGATAAACCCTGTGAAGTGTAAAACACCCCCACTGTCCTCAGGAATATTAACACACTGACAGAGAACACAGATTAATATTAACACACTCATTGACACACTGTGTATATCATGACCCACAGTCAGATACACCCTGTGAAGTGTAAAACATCCCCACTGTCCTCAGGAATATTAACACACTGACAGAGAACACAGATTAATATTAACACACTCACTGACACACTTTGTATATCATGACCCACAGTCAGATACACCCTGTGAATTGTAAAACACCCCCACTGTCCTCAGCAATATTAACACACTGACAGAGAACACAGATTAATATTAACACACTCACTGACACACTGTGTATATCATGACCCACAGTCAGATACACCCTGTGAAGTGTAAAACACCCCCACTGTCCTCAGGAATATTAACACACTGACAGAGAACACAGATTAATAATAGCACACTCACTGACACACTGTGTATATCATGACCCACAGTCAGATACACCCTGTGAAGTGTAAAACACCCCGACTGTCCTCAGTAATATTAACACACTGACAGAGAACACAGATTAATATTAACACACTTAAAGACACACTGTGTATATCATGACCCACAGTCAGATACACCCTGTGAAGTGTAAAACACCCCCATTGTCCTCAGGAATATTAACACACTGACAGAGAACACAGATTAATATTAACACACTCACTGACACACTGTGTATATCATGACCCACAGTCAGATACACCCTGTGAAGTGTAAAACACCCCCACTGTCCTCAGGAATATTAACACACTGACAGAGAACACAGATTAATATTAACACACTCACTGACACACTGTGTATATCATGACCCACAGTCAGATACACCCTGTGAAGTGTAAAACACCCCCACTGTCCTCAGGAATATTAACACACTGACAGAGTACACAGATTAATATTAACACACTCACTGACACACTGTGTATATCATGACCCACAGTCAGATACACCCGGTGAAGTGTAAAACACCCCCACTGTCCTCAGGAATATTAACACACTGACAGAGAACACAGATTAATATTAACACACTCACTGACACACTGTGTATATCATGACCCAGAGTCAGATAAACCCTGTGAAGTGTAAAACACCCCCACTGTCCTCAGTAATATTAACACACTGACAGAGAACACAGATTAATATTAACACACTCACTGACACACTGTGTACATCATGACCCACAGTCAGATACACCCTGTGAAGTGTAAAACATCCCCACTGTCCTCAGTAATATTAACACACTGACAGAGAACACAGATTAATATTAACACACTCACTGACACACTGTGTATATCATGACCCACAGTCAGATACACCCTGTGAAGTGTAAAACACCCCCACTGTCCTCAGTAATATTAACACACTGACAGAGAACACAGATTAATATTAACACACAAACTGACACACTGTGTACATCATGACCCACAGTCAGATACACCCTGTGAAGTGTAAAACACCCCCACTCTCCTCAGTAATATTAACACACTGACAGAGAACACAGATTAATATTAACACACTCACTGACACACTGTGTACATCATGACCCACAGTCAGATAAACCCTGTGAAGTGTAAAACACCCCCACTGTCCTCAGGAATATTAACACACTGACAGAGAACACAGATTAATATTAACACACTCACTGACACACAGTGTACATCATGACCCACAGTCAGATACACCCTGTGAAGTGTAAAACACCCCCACTGTCCTCAGTAATATTAACACATTGACAGAGAACACAGATTAATATTAACACACTCACTGACACACTGTGTACATCATGACCCACAGCCAGATACACCCTGTGAAGTGCAAAACATCCCCACTGTCCTCAGTAATATTAACACACTGACAGAGAACACAGATTAATATTAACACACTCACTGACACACTGTGTATATCATGACCCACAGTCAGATACACTCGGTGAAGTGTAAAACACCCACACTGTCCTCAGGAATATTAACACACTGTCAGAGAACACAGATTAATATTAACACACTCACAGACACACTGTGTACATCAAGACCCACAGTCAGATACACCCTGTGAAGTGTAAAACACCCCCACTGTCCTCAGCAATATTAACACACTGACAGAGAACACAGATTAATATTAACACACTCACTGACACACTGTGTATATCATGACCCACAGCCAGATACACCCTGTGAAGTGTAAAACACCCCCACTGTCCTCAGGAATATTAACACACTGACAGAGAACACAGATTAATATTAACACACTCACTGACACACTGTGTACATCATGACCCACAGTCAGATACACCCTGTGAAGTGTAAAACACCCCCACTGTCCTCAGTAATATTAACACATTGACAGAGAACAAAGATTAATATGAACACACTCACTGACACACTGTGTATATCATGACTCACAGTCAGATCCACCCTGTGAAGTGTAAAACATCCCCACTGTCCTCAGTAATATTAACACACTGACAGAGAACACAGATTAATATTAACACACTCACTGACACACTGTGTATAACATGACCCACAGTCAGATACACCCTGTGAAGTGTAAAACACCCCCACTGTCCTCAGTAATATTAACACACTGACAGAGTACACAGATTAATATTAACACACTCACTGACACACTGTGTATATCATGACCCACAGTCAGATACACCCGGTGAAGAGTAAAACACCCCCACTGTCTCAGTAATATTAACACACTGACAGAGAACACAGATTAATATTAACACACTCACTGACACACTGTGTATATCATGACCCACAGTCAGATACCCCCTGTGAAGTGTAAAACACCCCCACTGTCCTCAGGAATATTAACACACTGACAGAGAACACAGGTTAATATTAACACAGTCACTGACACACTGTGTACATCATGACCTCCAGTCGGATACACCCTGTGAAGTGTAAAACACCCCCACTGTCCTCAGTAATATTAACACACTGACAGAGAACACAGATTAATATTAACACACTCACTGACACACTGTGTATATCATGACCCACAGTCAGATACACCCTGTGAAGTGTAAAACACCCCCACTGTCCTCAGTAATATTAACACACTGACAGAGAACACAGATTAATATTAACACACTCACTGACACACTGTGTACATCATGACCTCCAGTCAGATACACCCTGTGAAGTGTAAAACACCCCCACTGTCCTCAGTAATATTAACACACTGACAGAGAACACAGATTAATATTAACACATTCACTGACAAACTGTGTATATCATGACCCACAGTCAAATGCACCCAGTGAAGTGTAAAACACCCCCACTGTCCTCAGTAATATTAACACACTGACAGAGAACACAGATTAATATTAACACACTCACTGACACACTGTGTATATCATGACCCACAGTCAGATACACCCTGTGAAGTGTAAAACACTCCCACTGTCCTCAGGAATATTAACACACTGACAGAGTACACAGATTAATATTAACACACTCACTGACACACTGTGTATATCATGACCCACAGTCAGATACACCCGGTGAAGTGTAAAACACCCCCACTGTCCTCAGGAATATTAACACACTGACAGAGAACACAGATTAATATTAACACACTCACTGACACACTGTGTATATCATGACCCAGAGTCAGATAAACCCTGTGAAGTGTAAAACACCCCCACTGTCCTCAGTAATATTAACACACTGACAGAGAACACAGATTAATATTAACACACTCACTGACACACTGTGTACATCATGACCCACAGTCAGATACACCCTGTGAAGTGTAAAACATCCCCACTGTCCTCAGTAATATTAACACACTGACAGAGAACACAGATTAATATTAACACACTCACTGACACACTGTGTATATCATGACCCACAGTCAGATACACCCTGTGAAGTGTAAAACACCCCCACTGTCCTCAGTAATATTAACACACTGACAGAGAACACAGATTAATATTAACACACTCACTGACACACTGTGTACATCATGACCCACAGTCAGATACACCCTGTGAAGTGTAAAACACCCCCACTGTCCTCAGTAATATTAACACACTGACAGAGAACACAGATTAATATTAACACACTCACTGACACACTGTGTACATAATGACCCACAGTCAGATAAACCCTGTGAAGTGTAAAACACCCCCACTGTCCTCAGGAATATTAACACACTGACAGAGAACACAGATTAATATTAACACACTCACTGACACACTGTGTACATCATGACCCACAGTCAGATACACCCTGTGAAGTGTAAAACACCCCCACTGTCCTCAGTAATATTAACACATTGACAGAGAACACAGATTAATATTAACACACTCACTGACACACTGTGTACATCATGACCCACAGCCAGATACACCCTGTGAAGTGCAAAACATCCCCACTGTCCTCAGTAATATTAACACACTGACAGAGAACACAGATTAATATTAACACACTCACTGACACACTGTGTATATCATGACCCACAGTCAGATACACTCGGTGAAGTGTAAAACACCCACACTGTCCTCAGGAATATTAACACACTGTCAGAGAACACAGATTAATATTAACACACTCACAGACACACTGTGTACATCATGACCCACATTCAGATACACCCTGTGAAGTGTAAAACACCCCCACTGTCCTCAGCAATATTAACACACAGACAGAGAACACAGATTAATATTAACACACTCACTGACACACTGTGTATATCATGACCCACAGCCAGATACACCCTGTGAAGTGTAAAACACCCCCACTGTCCTCAGGAATATTAACACACTGACAGAGAACACAGATTAATATTAACACACTCACTGACACACTGTGTACATCATGACCCACAGTCAGATACACCCTGTGAAGTGTAAAACACACCCCACTGTCCTCAGGAATATTAACACACTGACAGGGAACACAGATTAATATGAACACACTCACTGACACACTGTGTACATCATGACCCACAGTCAGATACACCCTGTGAAGTGTAAAACACCCCCACTGTCCTCAGTAATATTAACACATTGACAGAGAACACAGATTAATATGAACACACTCACTGACACACTGTGTATATCATGACTCACAGTCAGATACACCCTGTGAAGTGTAAAACATCCCCACTGTCCTCAGTAATATTAACACACTGACAGAGAACACAGATTAATATTAACACACTCACTGACACACTGTGTATAACATGACCCACAGTCAGATACACCCTGTGAAGTGTAAAACACCCCCACTGTCCTCAGTAATATTAACACACTGACAGAGTACACAGATTAATATTAACACTCTCACTGACACACTGTGTATATCATGACCCACAGTCAGATACACCCGGTGAAGAGTAAAACACCCCCACTGTCTCAGTAATATTAACACACTGACAGAGAACACAGATTAATATTAACACACTCACTGACACACTGTGTACATCATGACCCACAGTCAGATACACCCTGTGAAGTGTAAAACACACCCACTGTCCTCAGTAATATCAACACATTGACAGAGAACACAGATTAATATTAACACACTCACTGACACACTGTGTACATCATGACCCACAGTCAGATACACCCTGTGAAGTGTAAAACACCCCCACTGTCCTCAGTAATATTAACACATTGACAGAGAACACAGATTAATATTAACACACTCACTGACACACTGTGTACATCATGACCCACAGCCAGATACACCCTGTGAAGTGCAAAACATCCCCACTGTCCTCAGTAATATTAACACACTGACAGAGAACACAGATTAATATTAACACACTCACTGACACACTGTGTATATCATGACCCACAGTCAGATACACTCGGTGAAGTGTAAAACACCCACACTGTCCTCAGGAATATTAACACACTGTCAGAGAACACAGATTAATATTAACACACTCACAGACACACTGTGTACATCATGACCCACAGTCAGATACACCCTGTGAAGTGTAAAACACCCCCACTGTCCTCAGCAATATTAACACACTGACAGAGAACACAGATTAATATTAACACACTCACTGACACACTGTGTATATCATGACCCACAGCCAGATACACCCTGTGAAGTGTAAAACACCCCCACTGTCCTCAGGAATATTAACACACTGACAGAGAACACAGATTAATATTAACACACTCACTGACACACTGTGTACATCATGACCCACAGTCAGATACACCCTGTGAAGTGTAAAACACACCCCACTGTCCTCAGGAATATTAACACACTGACAGGGAACACAGATTAATATGAACACACTCACTGACACACTGTGTACATCATGACCCACAGTCAGATACACCCTGTGAAGTGTAAAACACCCCCACTGTCCTCAGTAATATTAACACATTGACAGAGAACACAGATTAATATGAACACACTCACTGACACACTGTGTATATCATGACTCACAGTCAGATACACCCTGTGAAGTGTAAAACATCCCCACTGTCCTCAGTAATATTAACACACTGACAGAGAACACAGATTAATATTAACACACTCACTGACACACTGTGTATAACATGGCCCACAGTCAGATACACCCTGTGAAGTGTAAAACACCCCCACTGTCCTCAGTAATATTAACACACTGACAGAGTACACAGATTAATATTAACACACTCACTGACACACTGTGTATATCATGACCCACAGTCAGATACACCCGGTGAAGAGTAAAACACCCCCACTGTCTCAGTAATATTAACACACTGACAGAGAACACAGATTAATATTAACACACTCACTGACACACTGTGTACATCATGACCCACAGTCAGATACACCCTGTGAAGTGTAAAACACCCCCACTGTCCTCAGTAATATTAACACATTGACAGAGAACACAGATTAATATTAACACACTCACTGACACACTGTGTACATCATGACCCACAGCCAGATACACCCTGTGAAGTGCAAAACATCCCCACTGTCCTCAGTAATATTAACACACTGACAGAGAACACAGATTAATATTAACACACTCACTGACACACTGTGTATATCATGACCCACAGTCAGATACACTCGGTGAAGTGTAAAACACCCACACTGTCCTCAGGAATATTAACACACTGTCAGAGAACAGAGATTAATATTAACACACTCACAGACACACTGTGTACATCATGACCCACAGTCAGATACACCCTGTGAAGTGTAAAACACCCCCACTGTCCTCAGCAATATTAACACACTGACAGAGAACACAGATTAATATTAACACACTCACTGACACACTGTGTATATCATGACCCACAGCCAGATACACCCTGTGAAGTGTAAAACACCCCCACTGTCCTCAGGAATATTAACACACTGACAGAGAACACAGATTAATATTAACACACTCACTGACACACTGTGTACATCATGACCCACAGTCAGATACACCCTGTGAAGTGTAAAACACACCCCACTGTCCTCAGGAATATTAACACACTGACAGGGAACACAGATTAATATGAACACACTCACTGACACACTGTGTACATCATGACCCACAGTCAGATACACCCTGTGAAGTGTAAAACACCCCCACTGTCCTCAGTAATATTAACACATTGACAGAGAACACAGATTAATATGAACACACTCACTGACACACTGTGTATATCATGACTCACAGTCAGATACACCCTGTGAAGTGTAAAACATCCCCACTGTCCTCAGTAATATTAACACACTGACAGAGAACACAGATTAATATTAACACACTCACTGACACACTGTGTATAACATGACCCACAGTCAGATACACCCTGTGAAGTGTAAAACACCCCCACTGTCCTCAGTAATATTAACACACTGACAGAGTACACAGATTAATATTAACACACTCACTGACACACTGTGTATATCATGACCCACAGTCAGATACACCCGGTGAAGAGTAAAACACCCCCACTGTCTCAGTAATATTAACACACTGACAGAGAACACAGATTAATATTAACACACTCACTGACACACTGTGTACATCATGACCCACAGTCAGATACACCCTGTGAAGTGTAAAACACCCCCATTATCCTCAGGAATATTAACACACTGACAGAGAACACAGATTAATATTAACACACTCACTGACACACTGTGTATATCATGACCCACAGTCAGTTAAACCCTGTGAAGTGTAAAACATCCCCACTGTCCTCAGGAATATTAACACACTGACAGAGAACACAGATTAATATTAACACACTCACTGACACACTGTGTATATCATGACCCACAGACAGATACACCCTGTGAAGTGTAAAACACCCCCACTGTCCTCAGCAATATTAACACACTGACAGAGAACACAGATTAATATTAACACACTCACTGACACACTGTGTATATCATGACCCACAGTCAGATACACCCTGTGAAGTGTAAAACACCCCCACTGTCCTCAGGAATATTAACACACTGACAGAGAACACAGATTAATATTAACACACACACTGACACACTGTGTATATCATGACCCACAGTCAGATACACCCTGTGAAGTATGAAACACCCCCACTGTCCTCAGGAATATTAACACACTGACAGAGAACACAGATTAATAATAACACACTCACTGACACACTGTGTGTATCATGACCCACAGTCAGATACACCCTGTGAAGTGTAAAACACCCCCACTGTCCTCAGCAATATTAACACACTGACAGAGAACACAGATTAATATTAACACACTCACTGACACACTGTGTATATCATGACCCACAGTCAGATACACCCTGTGAAGTGTAAAACACCCCCACTGTCCTCAGGAATATTAACACACTGACAGAGAACACAGATTAATATTAACACACACACTGACACACTGTGTATATCATGACCCACAGTCAGATACACCCTGTGAAGTATGAAACGCCCCCACTGTCCTCAGGAATATTAACACACTGACAGAGAACACAGATTAATAATAACACACTCACTGACACACTGTGTATATCATGACCCACAGTCAGATACACCCTGTGAAGTGTAAAACACCCCCACTGTCCTCAGTAATATTAACACACTGACAGAGAACACAGAAAAATATTAACACACACAATGACACACTGTGTATATCATGACCCACAGTCAGATACACCCTGTGAAGTGTAAAACACCCCCACTGTCCTCAGTAATATTAACACACTGAGAGAGAACACAGATTAATATTAACACACTCACTGACACACTGTGTACATCATGACCCACAGTCAGATACACCCTGTGAAGTGTAAAACACCCCCACTGTCCTCAGTAATATTAACACACTGACAGAGAACACAGATTAATATTAACACACTCAAAGACACACTGTGTTTATCATGACCCACAGTCAGATACACCCTGCGAAGTGTAAAACACCCCCACTGTCCTCAGCAATATTAACACACTGACAGAGAACACAGATTAATATTAACACACTCACTGACACACTGTGTATATCATGACCCACAGTCAGATACACCCTGTGAAGTGTAAAACACCCCCACTGTCCTCAGTAATATTAACACACTGACAGAGAACACAGATTAATATTAACACACTCACTGACACACTGTGTACATCATGACCCACAGTCAGATACACCCTGTGAAGTGTAAAACACCCCCACTGTCCTCAGGAATATTAACACACTGACAGAGAACACAGATTAATATTAACACACTCACTGACACACTGTGTATATCATGACCCACAGTCAGATACACCCTGTGAAGTGTAAAACATTCCCACTGTCCTCAGTAATATTAACAGACTGACAGAGAACACAGATTAATATTAACACACTCACTGACACACTGTGTATATCATGACCCACAGCCAGATACACCCTGTGAAGTGTAAAACACCCCCACTGTCCTCAGGAATATTAACACACTGACAGAGAACACAGATTAATATTAACACACTCACTGACACACTGTGTACATCATGACCCACAGTCAGATACACCCTGTGAAGTGTAAAACACCCCCCACTGTCCTCAGGAATATTAACACACTGACAGAGAACACAGATTAATATGAACACACTCATTGACACACTGTGTACATCATGACCCACAGTCAGATACACCCTGTGAAGTGTAAAACACCCCCACTGTCCTCAGTAATATTAACACATTGACAGAGAACACAGATTAATATGAACACACTCACTGACACACTGTGTATATCATGACTCACAGTCAGATACACCCTGTGAAGTGTAAAACGTGCCAACAGTCCTCAGTAATATTAACACACTGACAGAGAACACAGATTAATATTAACACACTCACTGACACACTGTGTATATCATGACCCACAGTCAGATACACCCTGTGAAGTGTAAAACACCCCCACTGTCCTCAGTAATATTAACACACTGACAGAGAACACAGATTAATATTAACACACTCACTGACACACTGTGTACATCATGACCCACAGTCAGATACACCCTGTGAAGTGTAAAACATCCCCATTGTCCTCAGGAATATTAACACACTGACAGAGAACACAGATTAATATTAACACACTAACTGACACACTGTGTATATCATGACCCACAGTCAGATACACCCTGTGAAGTGTAAAACACCCCCACTGTCCTCAGGAATATTAACACACTGACAGAGAACACAGATTAATATTAACACACTCACTGACACACTGTGTATATCATGACCCACAGTCAGATAAACCCTGTGAAGTGTAAAACACCCCCACTGTCCTCAGGAATATTAACACACTGACAGAGAACACAGATTAATATTAACACACTCATTGACACACTGTGTATATCATGACCCACAGTCAGATACACCCTGTGAAGTGTAAAACATCCCCACTGTCCTCAGGAATATTAACACACTGACAGAGAACACAGATTAATATTAACACACTCACTGACACACTTTGTATATCATGACCCACAGTCAGATACACCCTGTGAAGTGTAAAACACCCCCACTGTCCTCAGCAATATTAACACACTGACAGAGAACACAGATTAATATTAACACACTCACTGACACACTGTGTATATCATGACCCACAGTCAGATACACCCTGTGAAGTGTAAAACACCCCCACTGTCCTCAGTAATATTAACACACTGACAGAGAACACAGATTAATATTAACACACTTAAAGACACACTGTGTATATCATGACCCACAGTCAGATACACCCTGTGAAGTGTAAAACACCCCCATTGTCCTCAGGAATGTTAACACACTGACAGAGAACACAGATTAATATTAACACACTCACTGACACACTGTGTATATCATGACCCACAGTCAAATAAACCCTGTGAAGTGTAAAACACCCCCACTGTCCTCAGCAATATTAACACACTGACAGAGAACACAGATTAATATTAACACACTCACTGACACACTGTGTATGTCATGACCCACAGTCAGATACACCCTGTGAAGTGTAAAACACCCCCACTGTCCTCAGGAATATTAACACACTGACAGAGAACACAGATTAATATTAACACACTCACTGACACACTGTGTATATCATGACCCACAGTCAGATACACCCTGTGAAGTGTAAAACACCCCCACTGTCCTCAGGAATATTAACACACTGACAGAGAACACAGATTAATATTAACACACTCACTGACACACTGTGTATATCATGACCCACAGTCAGATAAACCCTGTGAAGTGTAAAACACCCCCACTGTCCTCAGGAATATTAACACACTGACAGAGAACACAGATTAATATTAACACACTCATTGACACACTGTGTATATCATGACCCACAGTCAGATACACCCTGTGAAGTGTAAAACATCCCCACTGTCCTCAGGAATATTAACACACTGACAGAGAACACAGATTAATATTAACACACTCACTGACACACTTTGTATATCATGACCCACAGTCAGATACACCCTGTGAAGTGTAAAACACCCCCACTGTCCTCAGCAATATTAACACACTGACAGAGAACACAGATTAATATTAACACACTCACTGACACACTGTGTATATCATGACCCACAGTCAGATACACCCTGTGAAGTGTAAAACACCCCCACTGTCCTCAGTAATATTAACACACTGACAGAGAACACAGATTAATATTAACACACTTAAAGACACACTGTGTATATCATGACCCACAGTCAGATACACCCTGTGAAGTGTAAAACACCCCCATTGTCCTCAGGAATGTTAACACACTGACAGAGAACACAGATTAATATTAACACACTCACTGACACACTGTGTATATCATGACCCACAGTCAAATAAACCCTGTGAAGTGTAAAACACCCCCACTGTCCTCAGCAATATTAACACACTGACAGAGAACACAGATTAATATTAACACACTCACTGACACACTGTGTATGTCATGACCCACAGTCAGATACACCCTGTGAAGTGTAAAACACCCCCACTGTCCTCAGGAATATTAACACACTGACAGAGAACACAGATTAATATTAACACACTCACTGACACACTGTGTATATCATGACCCACAGTCAGATACACCCTGTGAAGTGTAAAACACCCCCACTGTCCTCAGGAATATTAACACACTGACAGAGAACACAGATTAATATTAACACAATCACTGACACACTGTGTACATCATGACCCACAGTCAGATACACCCTGTGAAGTGTAAAACACCCCCCACTGTCCTCAGGAATATTAACACACTGACAGAGAACACAGATTAATATTAACACACTCACTGACACACTGTGTATATCATGACCCACAGTCAGATACACCCTGTGAAGTGTAAAACACCCCCACTGTCCTCAGGAATATTAACACACTGACAGAGAACACAGATTAATATTAACACACTCACTGACACACTGTGTATATCATGACCCACAGTCAGATACACCCTGTGAAGTGTAAAACATTCCCACTGTCCTCAGTAATATTAACAGACTGACAGAGAACACAGATTAATATTAACACACTCACTGACACACTGTGTATATCATGACCCACAGCCAGATACACCCTGTGAAGTGTAAAACACCCCCACTGTCCTCAGGAATATTAACACACTGACAGAGAACACAGATTAATATTAACACACTCACTGACACACTGTGTACATCATGACCCACAGTCAGATACACCCTGTGAAGTGTAAAACACCCCCCACTGTCCTCAGGAATATTAACACACTGACAGAGAACACAGATTAATATGAACACACTCATTGACACACTGTGTACATCATGACCCACAGTCAGATACACCCTGTGAAGTGTAAAACACCCTCACTGTCCTCAGTAATATTAACACATTGACAGAGAACACAGATTAATATGAACACACTCACTGACACACTGTGTATATCATGACTCACAGTCAGATACACCCTGTGAAGTGTAAAACGTGCCAACAGTCCTCAGTAATATTAACACACTGACAGAGAACACAGATTAATATTAACACACTCACTGACACACTGTGTATATCATGACCCACAGTCAGATACACCCTGTGAAGTGTAAAACACCCCCACTGTCCTCAGTAATATTAACACACTGACAGAGAACACAGATTAATATTAACACACTCACTGACACACTGTGTACATCATGACCCACAGTCAGATACACCCTGTGAAGTGTAAAACATCCCCATTGTCCTCAGGAATATTAACACACTGACAGAGAACACAGATTAATATTAACACACTAACTGACACACTGTCTATATCATGACCCACAGTCAGATACACCCTGTGAAGTGTAAAACACCCCCACTGTCCTCAGGAATATTAACACACTGACAGAGAACACAGATTAATATTAACACACTCACTGACACACTGTGTATATCATGACCCACAGTCAGATAAACCCTGTGAAGTGTAAAACACCCCCACTGTCCTCAGGAATATTAACACACTGACAGAGAACACAGATTAATATTAACACACTCATTGACACACTGTGTATATCATGACCCACAGTCAGATACACCCTGTGAAGTGTAAAACATCCCCACTGTCCTCAGGAATATTAACACACTGACAGAGAACACAGATTAATATTAACACACTCACTGACACACTTTGTATATCATGACCCACAGTCAGATACACCCTGTGAAGTGTAAAACACCCCCACTGTCCTCAGCAATATTAACACACTGACAGAGAACACAGATTAATATTAACACACTCACTGACACACTGTGTATATCATGACCCACAGTCAGATACACCCTGTGAAGTGTAAAACACCCCCACTGTCCTCAGGAATATTAACACAATGACAGAGAACACAGATTAATAATAGCACACTCACTGACACACTGTGTATATCATGACCCACAGTCAGATACATCCTGTGAAGTGTAAAACACCCCCACTGTCCTCAGTAATATTAACACACTGACAGAGAACACAGATTAATATTAACACACTTAAAGACACACTGTGTATATCATGACCCACAGTCAGATACACCCTGTGAAGTGTAAAACACCCCCATTGTCCTCAGGAATGTTAACACACTGACAGAGAACACAGATTAATATTAACACACTCACTGACACACTGTGTATATCATGACCCACAGTCAGATAAACCCTGTGAAGTGTAAAACACCCCCACTGTCCTCAGCAATATTAACACACTGACAGAGAACACAGATTAATATTAACACACTCACTGACACACTGTGTATATCATGACCCACAGTCAGATACACCCTGTGAAGTGTAAAACACCCCCACTGTCCTCAGGAATATTAACACACTGACAGAGAACACAGATTAATATTAACACACTCACTGACACACTGTGTATATCATGACCCACAGTCAGATACACCCTGTGAAGTGTAAAACACCCCCACTGTCCTCAGGAATATTAACACACTGACAGAGAACACAGATTAATATTAACACAATCACTGACACACTGTGTACATCATGACCCACAGTCAGATACACCCTGTGAAGTGTAAAACACCCCCCACTGTCCTCAGGAATATTAACACACTGACAGAGAACACAGATTAATATTAACACACTCACTGACACACTGTGTATATCATGACCCACAGTCAGATACACCCTGTGAAGTGTAAAACACCCCCACTGTCCTCAGGAATATTAACACACTGACAGAGAACACAGATTAATATTAACACACTCACTGACACACTGTGTATATCATGACCCACAGTCAGATACACCCTGTGAAGTGTAAAACATTCCCACTGTCCTCAGTAATATTAACAGACTGACAGAGAACACAGATTAATATTAACACACTCACTGACACACTGTGTATATCATGACCCACAGCCAGATACACCCTGTGAAGTGTAAAACACCCCCACTGTCCTCAGGAATATTAACACACTGACAGAGAACACAGATTAATATTAACACACTCACTGACACACTGTGTACATCATGACCCACAGTCAGATACACCCTGTGAAGTGTAAAACACCCCCCACTGTCCTCAGGAATATTAACACACTGACAGAGAACACAGATTAATATGAACACACTCATTGACACACTGTGTACATCATGACCCACAGTCAGATACACCCTGTGAAGTGTAAAACACCCCCACTGTCCTCAGTAATATTAACACATTGACAGAGAACACAGATTAATATGAACACACTCACTGACACACTGTGTATATCATGACTCACAGTCAGATACACCCTGTGAAGTGTAAAACGTGCCAACAGTCCTCAGTAATATTAACACACTGACAGAGAACACAGATTAATATTAACACACTCACTGACACACTGTGTATATCATGACCCACAGTCAGATACACCCTGTGAAGTGTAAAACACCCCCACTGTCCTCAGTAATATTAACACACTGACAGAGAACACAGATTAATATTAACACACTCACTGACACACTGTGTACATCATGACCCACAGTCAGATACACCCTGTGAAGTGTAAAACATCCCCATTGTCCTCAGGAATATTAACACACTGACAGAGAACACAGATTAATATTAACACACTAACTGACACACTGTGTATATCATGACCCACAGTCAGATACACCCTGTGAAGTGTAAAACACCCCCACTGTCCTCAGGAATATTAACACACTGACAGAGAACACAGATTAATATTAACACACTCACTGACACACTGTGTATATCATGACCCACAGTCAGATAAACCCTGTGAAGTGTAAAACACCCCCACTGTCCTCAGGAATATTAACACACTGACAGAGAACACAGATTAATATTAACACACTCATTGACACACTGTGTATATCATGACCCACAGTCAGATACACCCTGTGAAGTGTAAAACATCCCCACTGTCCTCAGGAATATTAGCACACTGACAGAGAACACAGATTAATATTAACACACTCACTGACACACTTTGTATATCATGACCCACAGTCAGATACACCCTGTGAAGTGTAAAACACCCCCACTGTCCTCAGCAATATTAACACACTGACAGAGAACACAGATTAATATTAACACACTCACTGACACACTGTGTATATCATGACCCACAGTCAGATACACCCTGTGAAGTGTAAAACACCCCCACTGTCCTCAGGAATATTAACACACTGACAGAGAACACAGATTAATAATAGCACACTCACTGACACACTGTGTATATCATGACCCACAGTCAGATACACCCTGTGAAGTGTAAAACACCCCCACTGTCCTCAGTAATATTAACACACTGACAGAGAACACAGATTAATATTAACACACTTAAAGACACACTGTGTATATCATGACCCACAGTCAGATACACCCTGTGAAGTGTAAAACACCCCCATTGTCCTCAGGAATGTTAACACACTGACAGAGAACACAGATTAATATTAACACACTCACTGACACACTGTGTATATCATGACCCACAGTCAGATAAACCCTGTGAAGTGTAAAACACCCCCACTGTCCTCAGCAATATTAACACACTGACAGAGAACACAGATTAATATTAACACACTCACTGACACACTGTGTATATCATGACCCACAGTCAGATACACCCTGTGAAGTGTAAAACACCCCCACTGTCCTCAGGAATATTAACACACTGACAGAGAACACAGATTAATATTAACACACTCACTGACACACTGTGTATATCATGACCCACAGTCAGATACACCCTGTGAAGTGTAAAACACCCCCACTGTCCTCAGGAATATTAACACACTGACAGAGAACACAGATTAATATTAACACAATCACTGACACACTGTGTACATCATGACCCACAGTCAGATACACCCTGTGAAGTGTAAAACACCCCCCACTGTCCTCAGGAATATTAACACACTGACAGAGAACACAGATTAATATGAACACACTCACTGACACACTGTGTACATCATGACCCACAGTCAGATACACCCTGTGAAGTGTAAAACACCCCCACTGTCCTCAGTAATATTAACACATTGACAGAGAACACAGATTAATATGAACACACTCACTGACACACTGTGTATATCATGACTCACAGTCAGATACACCCTGTGAAGTGTAAAACATCCCCACTGTCCTCAGTAATATTAACACACTGACAGAGAACACAGATTAATATTAACACACTCACTGACACACTGTGTATATCATGACCCACAGTCAGATACACCCTGTGAAGTGTAAAACACCCCCACTGTCCTCAGTAATATTAACACACTGACAGAGTACACAGATTAATATTAACACACTCACTGACACACTGTGTATATCATGACCCACAGTCAGATACACCCTGTGAAGTGTAAAACACCCCCACTGTCCTCAGGAATATTAACACACTGACAGAGAACACAGATTAATATTAACACACTCACTGACACACTGTGTATATCATGACCCACAGTCAGATAAACCCTGTGAAGTGTAAAACACCCCCACTGTCCTCAGCAATATTAACACACTGACAGAGAACACAGATTAATATTAACACACTCACTGACACACTGTGTATATCATGACCCACAGTCAGATACACCCTGTGAAGTGTAAAACACCCCCACTGTCCTCAGGAATATTAACACACTGACAGAGAACACAGATTAATATTAACACACTCACTGACACACTGTGTATATCATGACCCACAGTCAGATAGACCCTGTGAAGTGTAAAACACCCCCACTGTCCTCAGGAATATTAACACACTGACAGAGAACACAGATTAATAATAACACACTCACTGACACACTGTGTATATCATGACCCACAGTCAGATACACCCTGTGAAGTGTAAAACATTCCCACTGTCCTCAGTAATATTAACACACTGACAGAGAACACAGATTAATATTAACACACTCAAAGACACACTGTGTTTATCATGACCCACAGTCAGATACACCCTGTGAAGTGTAAAACACCCCCACTGTCCTCAGCAATATTAACACACTGACAGAGAACACAGATTAATATTAACACACTCACTGACACACTGTGTATATCATGACCCACAGTCAGATACACCCTGTGAAGTGTAAAACACCCCCACTGTCCTCAGTAATATTAACACACTGACAGAGAACACAGATTAATATTAACACACTCACTGACACACTGTGTACATCATGACCCACAGTCAGATACACCCTGTGAAGTGTAAAACACCCCCACTGTCCTCAGGAATATTAACACACTGACAGAGAACACAGATTAATATTAACACACTCACTGACACACTGTGTATATCATGACCCACAGTCAGATACACCCTGTGAAGTGTAAAACATTCCCACTGTCCTCAGTAATATTAACAGACTGACAGAGAACACAGATTAATATTAACACACTCACTGACACACTGTGTATATCATGACCCACAGCCAGATACACCCTGTGAAGTGTAAAACACCCCCACTGTCCTCAGGAATATTAACACACTGACAGAGAACACAGATTAATATTAACACACTCACTGACACACTGTGTACATCATGACCCACAGTCAGATACACCCTGTGAAGTGTAAAACACCCCCCACTGTCCTCAGGAATATTAACACACTGACAGAGAACACAGATTAATATGAACACACTCATTGACACACTGTGTACATCATGACCCACAGTCAGATACACCCTGTGAAGTGTAAAACACCCCCACTGTCCTCAGTAATATTAACACATTGACAGAGAACACAGATTAATATGAACACACTCACTGACACACTGTGTATATCATGACTCACAGTCAGATACACCCTGTGAAGTGTAAAACGTGCCAACAGTCCTCAGTAATATTAACACACTGACAGAGAACACAGATTAATATTAACACACTCACTGACACACTGTGTATATCATGACCCACAGTCAGATACACCCTGTGAAGTGTAAAACACCCCCACTGTCCTCAGTAATATTAACACACTGACAGAGAACACAGATTAATATTAACACACTCACTGACACACTGTGTACATCATGACCCACAGTCAGATACACCCTGTGAAGTGTAAAACATCCCCATTGTCCTCAGGAATATTAACACACTGACAGAGAACACAGATTAATATTAACACACTAACTGACACACTGTGTATATCATGACCCACAGTCAGATACACCCTGTGAAGTGTAAAACACCCCCACTGTCCTCAGGAATATTAACACACTGACAGAGAACACAGATTAATATTAACACACTCACTGACACACTGTGTATATCATGACCCACAGTCAGATAAACCCTGTGAAGTGTAAAACACCCCCACTGTCCTCAGGAATATTAACACACTGACAGAGAACACAGATTAATATTAACACACTCATTGACACACTGTGTATATCATGACCCACAGTCAGATACACCCTGTGAAGTGTAAAACATCCCCACTGTCCTCAGGAATATTAACACACTGACAGAGAACACAGATTAATATTAACACACTCACTGACACACTTTGTATATCATGACCCACAGTCAGATACACCCTGTGAAGTGTAAAACACCCCCACTGTCCTCAGCAATATTAACACACTGACAGAGAACACAGATTAATATTAACACACTCACTGACACACTGTGTATATCATGACCCACAGTCAGATACACCCTGTGAAGTGTAAAACACCCCCACTGTCCTCAGGAATATTAACACACTGACAGAGAACACAGATTAATAATAGCACACTCACTGACACACTGTGTATATCATGACCCACAGTCAGATACACCCTGTGAAGTGTAAAACACCCCCACTGTCCTCAGTAATATTAACACACTGACAGAGAACACAGATTAATATTAACACACTTAAAGACACACTGTGTATATCATGACCCACAGTCAGATACACCCTGTGAAGTGTAAAACACCCCCATTGTCCTCAGGAATGTTAACACACTGACAGAGAACACAGATTAATATTAACACACTCACTGACACACTGTGTATATCATGACCCACAGTCAAATAAACCCTGTGAAGTGTAAAACACCCCCACTGTCCTCAGCAATATTAACACACTGACAGAGAACACAGATTAATATTAACACACTCACTGACACACTGTGTATGTCATGACCCACAGTCAGATACACCCTGTGAAGTGTAAAACACCCCCACTGTCCTCAGGAATATTAACACACTGACAGAGAACACAGATTAATATTAACACACTCACTGACACACTGTGTATATCATGACCCACAGTCAGATACACCCTGTGAAGTGTAAAACACCCCCACTGTCCTCAGGAATATTAACACACTGACAGAGAACACAGATTAATATTAACACAATCACTGACACACTGTGTACATCATGACCCACAGTCAGATACACCCTGTGAAGTGTAAAACACCCCCACTGTCCTCAGGAATATTAACACACTGACAGAGAACACAGATTAATAATAGCACACTCACTGACACACTGTGTATATCATGACCCACAGTCAGATACACCCTGTGAAGTGTAAAACACCCCCACTGTCCTCAGTAATATTAACACACTGACAGAGAACACAGATTAATATTAACACACTTAAAGACACACTGTGTATATCATGACCCACAGTCAGATACACCCTGTGAAGTGTAAAACACCCCCATTGTCCTCAGGAATGTTAACACACTGACAGAGAACACAGATTAATATTAACACACTCACTGACACACTGTGTATATCATGACCCACAGTCAAATAAACCCTGTGAAGTGTAAAACACCCCCACTGTCCTCAGCAATATTATCACACTGACAGAGAACACAGATTAATATTAACACACTCACTGACACACTGTGTATGTCATGACCCACAGTCAGATACACCCTGTGAAGTGTAAAACACCCCCACTGTCCTCAGGAATATTAACACACTGACAGAGAACACAGATTAATATTAACACACTCACTGACACACTGTGTATATCATGACCCACAGTCAGATACACCCTGTGAAGTGTAAAACACCCCCACTGTCCTCAGGAATATTAACACACTGACAGAGAACACAGATTAATATTAACACAATCACTGACACACTGTGTACATCATGACCCACAGTCAGATACACCCTGTGAAGTGTAAAACACCCCCCACTGTCCTCAGGAATACTAACACACTGACAGAGAACACAGATTAATATTAACACACTCACTGACACACTGTGTATATCATGACCCACAGTCAGATACACCCTGTGAAGTGTAAAACACCCCCACTGTCCTCAGGAATATTAACACACTGACAGAGAACACAGATTAATATTAACACACTTACTGACACACTGTGTATATCATGACCCACAGTCAGATACACCCTGTGAAGTGTAAAACATTCCCACTGTCCTCAGTAATATTAACAGACTGACAGAGAACACAGATTAATATTAACACACTCACTGACACACTGTGTATATCATGACCCACAGCCAGATACACCCTGTGAAGTGTAAAACACCCCCACTGTCCTCAGGAATATTAACACACTGACAGAGAACACAGATTAATATTAACACACTCACTGACACACTGTGTACATCATGACCCACAGTCAGATACACCCTGTGAAGTGTAAAACACCCCCCACTGTCCTCAGGAATATTAACACACTGACAGAGAACACAGATTAATATGAACACACTCATTGACACACTGTGTACATCATGACCCACAGTCAGATACACCCTGTGAAGTGTAAAACACCCCCACTGTCCTCAGTAATATTAACACATTGACAGAGAACACAGATTAATATGAACACACTCACTGACACACTGTGTATATCATGACTCACAGTCAGATACACCCTGTGAAGTGTAAAACGTGCCAACAGTCCTCAGTAATATTAACACACTGACAGAGAACACAGATTAATATTAACACACTCACTGACACACTGTGTATATCATGACCCACAGTCAGATACACCCTGTGAAGTGTAAAACACCCCCACTGTCCTCAGTAATATTAACACACTGACAGAGAACACAGATTAATATTAACACACTCACTGACACACTGTGTACATCATGACCCACAGTCAGATACACCCTGTGAAGTGTAAAACATCCCCATTGTCCTCAGGAATATTAACACACTGACAGAGAACACAGATTAATATTAACACACTAACTGACACACTGTCTATATCATGACCCACAGTCAGATACACCCTGTGAAGTGTAAAACACCCCCACTGTCCTCAGGAATATTAACACACTGACAGAGAACACAGATTAATATTAACACACTCACTGACACACTGTGTATATCATGACCCACAGTCAGATAAACCCTGTGAAGTGTAAAACACCCCCACTGTCCTCAGGAATATTAACACACTGACAGAGAACACAGATTAATATTAACACACTCATTGACACACTGTGTATATCATGACCCACAGTCAGATACACCCTGTGAAGTGTAAAACATCCCCACTGTCCTCAGGAATATTAACACACTGACAGAGAACACAGATTAATATTAACACACTCACTGACACACTTTGTATATCATGACCCACAGTCAGATACACCCTGTGAAGTGTAAAACACCCCCACTGTCCTCAGCAATATTAACACACTGACAGAGAACACAGATTAATATTAACACACTCACTGACACACTGTGTATATCATGACCCACAGTCAGATACACCCTGTGAAGTGTAAAACACCCCCACTGTCCTCAGGAATATTAACACACTGACAGAGAACACAGATTAATAATAGCACACTCACTGACACACTGTGTATATCATGACCCACAGTCAGATACACCCTGTGAAGTGTAAAACACACCCACTGTCCTCAGTAATATTAACACACTGACAGAGAACACAGATTAATATTAACACACTTAAAGACACACTGTGTATATCATGACCCACAGTCAGATACACCCTGTGAAGTGTAAAACACCCCCATTGTCCTCAGGAATGTTAACACACTGACAGAGAACACAGATTAATATTAACACACTCACTGACACACTGTGTATATCATGACCCACAGTCAGATAAACCCTGTGAAGTGTAAAACACCCCCACTGTCCTCAGCAATATTAACACACTGACAGAGAACACAGATTAATATTAACACACTCACTGACACACTGTGTATATCATGACCCACAGTCAGATACACCCTGTGAAGTGTAAAACACCCCCACTGTCCTCAGGAATATTAACACACTGACAGAGAACACAGATTAATATTAACACACTCACTGACACACTGTGTATATCATGACCCACAGTCAGATACACCCTGTGAAGTGTAAAACACCCCCACTGTCCTCAGGAATATTAACACACTGACAGAGAACACAGATTAATATTAACACAATCACTGACACACTGTGTACATCATGACCCACAGTCAGATACACCCTGTGAAGTGTAAAACACCCCCCACTGTCCTCAGGAATATTAACACACTGACAGAGAACACAGATTAATATTAACACACTCACTGACACACTGTGTATATCATGACCCACAGTCAGATACACCCTGTGAAGTGTAAAACACCCCCACTGTCCTCAGGAATATTAACACACTGACAGAGAACACAGATTAATATTAACACACTCACTGACACACTGTGTATATCATGACCCACAGTCAGATACACCCTGTGAAGTGTAAAACATTCCCACTGTCCTCAGTAATATTAACAGACTGACAGAGAACACAGATTAATATTAACACACTCACTGACACACTGTGTATATCATGACCCACAGCCAGATACACCCTGTGAAGTGTAAAACACCCCCACTGTCCTCAGGAATATTAACACACTGACAGAGAACACAGATTAATATTAACACACTCACTGACACACTGTGTACATCATGACCCACAGTCAGATACACCCTGTGAAGTGTAAAACACCCCCCACTGTCCTCAGGAATATTAACACACTGACAGAGAACACAGATTAATATGAACACACTCATTGACACACTGTGTACATCATGACCCACAGTCAGATACACCCTGTGAAGTGTAAAACACCCCCACTGTCCTCAGTAATATTAACACATTGACAGAGAACACAGATTAATATGAACACACTCACTGACACACTGTGTATATCATGACTCACAGTCAGATACACCCTGTGAAGTGTAAAACGTGCCAACAGTCCTCAGTAATATTAACACACTGACAGAGAACACAGATTAATATTAACACACTCACTGACACACTGTGTATATCATGACCCACAGTCAGATACACCCTGTGAAGTGTAAAACACCCCCACTGTCCTCAGTAATATTAACACACTGACAGAGAACACAGATTAATATTAACACACTCACTGACACACTGTGTACATCATGACCCACAGTCAGATACACCCTGTGAAGTGTAAAACATCCCCATTGTCCTCAGGAATATTAACACACTGACAGAGAACACAGATTAATATTAACACACTAACTGACACACTGTGTATATCATGACCCACAGTCAGATACACCCTGTGAAGTGTAAAACACCCCCACTGTCCTCAGGAATATTAACACACTGACAGAGAACACAGATTAATATTAACACACTCACTGACACACTGTGTATATCATGACCCACAGTCAGATAAACCCTGTGAAGTGTAAAACACCCCCACTGTCCTCAGGAATATTAACACACTGACAGAGAACACAGATTAATATTAACACACTCATTGACACACTGTGTATATCATGACCCACAGTCAGATACACCCTGTGAAGTGTAAAACATCCCCACTGTCCTCAGGAATATTAGCACACTGACAGAGAACACAGATTAATATTAACACACTCACTGACACACTTTGTATATCATGACCCACAGTCAGATACACCCTGTGAAGTGTAAAACACCCCCACTGTCCTCAGCAATATTAACACACTGACAGAGAACACAGATTAATATTAACACACTCACTGACACACTGTGTATATCATGACCCACAGTCAGATACACCCTGTGAAGTGTAAAACACCCCCACTGTCCTCAGGAATATTAACACACTGACAGAGAACACAGATTAATAATAGCACACTCACTGACACACTGTGTATATCATGACCCACAGTCAGATACACCCTGTGAAGTGTAAAACACCCCCACTGTCCTCAGTAATATTAACACACTGACAGAGAACACAGATTAATATTAACACACTTAAAGACACACTGTGTATATCATGACCCACAGTCAGATACACCCTGTGAAGTGTAAAACACCCCCATTGTCCTCAGGAATGTTAACACACTGACAGAGAACACAGATTAATATTAACACACTCACTGACACACTGTGTATATCATGACCCACAGTCAGATAAACCCTGTGAAGTGTAAAACACCCCCACTGTCCTCAGCAATATTAACACACTGACAGAGAACACAGATTAATATTAACACACTCACTGACACACTGTGTATATCATGACCCACAGTCAGATACACCCTGTGAAGTGTAAAACACCCCCACTGTCCTCAGGAATATTAACACACTGACAGAGAACACAGATTAATATGAACACACTCACTGACACACTGTGTATATCATGACCCACAGTCAGATACACCCTGTGAAGTGTAAAACACCCCCACTGTCCTCAGGAATATTAACACACTGACAGAGAACACAGATTAATATTAACACAATCACTGACACACTGTGTACATCATGACCCACAGTCAGATACACCCTGTGAAGTGTAAAACACCCCCCACTGTCCTCAGGAATATTAACACACTGACAGAGAACACAGATTAATATGAACACACTCACTGACACACTGTGTACATCATGACCCACAGTCAGATACACCCTGTGAAGTGTAAAACACCCCCACTGTCCTCAGTAATATTAACACATTGACAGAGAACACAGATTAATATGAACACACTCACTGACACACTGTGTATATCATGACTCACAGTCAGATACACCCTGTGAAGTGTAAAACATCCCCACTGTCCTCAGTAATATTAACACACTGACAGAGAACACAGATTAATATTAACACACTCACTGACACACTGTGTATATCATGACCCACAGTCAGATACACCCTGTGAAGTGTAAAACACCCCCACTGTCCTCAGTAATATTAACACACTGACAGAGTACACAGATTAATATTAACACACTCACTGACACACTGTGTATATCATGACCCACAGTCAGATACACCCTGTGAAGTGTAAAACACCCCCACTGTCCTCAGGAATATTAACACACTGACAGAGAACACAGATTAATATTAACACACTCACTGACACACTGTGTATATCATGACCCACAGTCAGATAAACCCTGTGAAGTGTAAAACACCCCCACTGTCCTCAGCAATATTAACACACTGACAGAGAACACAGATTAATATTAACACACTCACTGACACACTGTGTATATCATGACCCACAGTCAGATACACCCTGTGAAGTGTAAAACACCCCCACTGTCCTCAGGAATATTAACACACTGACAGAGAACACAGATTAATATTAACACACTCACTGACACACTGTGTATATCATGACCCACAGTCAGATAGACCCTGTGAAGTGTAAAACACCCCCACTGTCCTCAGGAATATTAACACACTGACAGAGAACACAGATTAATAATAACACACTCACTGACACACTGTGTATATCATGACCCACAGTCAGATTCACCCTGTGAAGTGTAAAACTCCCCCACTGTCCTCAGTAATATTAACACACTGACAGAGAACACAGATTAATATTAACACACTCACTGACACACTGTGTACATCATGACTCACAGTCAGATACACCCTGTGAAATGTAAAACACCCCCACTGTCCTCAGGAATATTAACACACTGACAGAGAACACAGATTAATATTAACACACTCACTGACACACTGTGTATATCATGACCCACAGTCAGATACACCCTGTGAAGTGTAAAACACCCCCACTGTCCTCAGGAATATTAACACACTGACAGAGAACACAGATTAATATTAACACACTCACTGACACACTGTGTATATCATGACCCACAGTCAGATACACCCTGTGAAGTGTAAAACACCCCCACTGTCCTCAGGAATATTAACACACTGACAGAGAACACAGATTAATATTAACACAATCACTGACACACTGTGTACATCATGACCCACAGTCAGATACACCCTGTGAAGTGTAAAACACCCCCCACTGTCCTCAGGAATATTAACACACTGACAGAGAACACAGATTAATATGAACACACTCACTGACACACTGTGTACATCATGACCCACAGTCAGATACACCCTGTGAAGTGTAAAACACCCCCACTGTCCTCAGTAATATTAACACATTGACAGAGAACACAGATTAATATGAACACACTCACTGACACACTGTGTATATCATGACTCACAGTCAGATACACCCTGTGAAGTGTAAAACATCCCCACTGTCCTCAGTAATATTAACACACTGACAGAGAACACAGATTAATATTAACACACTCACTGACACACTGTGTATATCATGACCCACAGTCAGATACACCCTGTGAAGTGTAAAACACCCCCACTGTCCTCAGTAATATTAACACACTGACAGAGTACACAGATTAATATTAACACACTCACTGACACACTGTGTATATCATGACCCACAGTCAGATACACCCTGTGAAGTGTAAAACACCCCCACTGTCCTCAGGAATATTAACACACTGACAGAGAACACAGATTAATATTAACACACTCACTGACACACTGTGTATATCATGACCCACAGTCAGATAAACCCTGTGAAGTGTAAAACACCCCCACTGTCCTCAGCAATATTAACACACTGACAGAGAACACAGATTAATATTAATACACTCACTGACACACTGTGTATATCATGACCCACAGTCAGATACACCCTGTGAAGTGTAAAACACCCCCACTGTCCTCAGGAATATTAACACACTGACAGAGAACACAGATTAATATTAACACACTCACTGACACACTGTGTATATCATGACCCACAGTCAGATAGACCCTGTGAAGTGTAAAACACCCCCACTATCCTCAGGAATATTAACACACTGACAGAGAACACAGATTAATAATAACACACTCACTGACACACTGTGTATATCATGACCCACAGTCAGATTCACCCTGTGAAGTGTAAAACTCCCCCACTGTCCTCAGTAATATTAACACACTGACAGAGAACACAGATTAATATTAACACACTCACTGACACACTGTGTACATCATGACTCACAGTCAGATACACCCTGTGAAATGTAAAACACCCCCACTGTCCTCAGGAATATTAACACACTGACAGAGAACACAGATTAATATTAACACACTCACTGACACACTGTGTATATCATGACCCACAGTCAGATACACCCTGTGAAGTGTAAAACACCCCCACTGTCCTCAGTAATATTAACACACTGACAGAGAACACAGATTAATATGAACACACTCACTGACACACTGTGTACATCATGACCCACAGTCAGATACACCCTGTGAAGTGTAAAACACCCCCACTGTCCTCAGTAATATTAACACATTGACAGAGAACACAGATTAATATGAACACACTCACTGACACACTGTGTATATCATGACTCACAGTCAGATACACCCTGTGAAGTGTAAAACATCCCCACTGTCCTCAGTAATATTAACACACTGACAGAGAACACAGATTAATATTAACACACTCACTGACACACTGTGTATATCATGACCCACAGTCAGATACACCCTGTGAAGTGTAAAACACCCCCACTGTCCTCAGTAATATTAACACACTGACAGAGTACACAGATTAATATTAACACACTCACTGACACACTGTGTATATCATGACCCACAGTCAGATACACCCTGTGAAGTGTAAAACACCCCCACTGTCCTCAGGAATATTAACACACTGACAGAGAACACAGATTAATATTAACACACTCACTGACACACTGTGTATATCATGACCCACAGTCAGATAAACCCTGTGAAGTGTAAAACACCCCCACTGTCCTCAGCAATATTAACACACTGACAGAGAACACAGATTAATATTAACACACTCACTGACACACTGTGTATATCATGACCCACAGTCAGATACACCCTGTGAAGTGTAAAACACCCCCACTGTCCTCAGGAATATTAACACACTGACAGAGAACACAGATTAATATTAACACACTCACTGACACACTGTGCATATCATGACCCACAGTCAGATACACCCTGTGAAGTGTAAAACACCCCCACTGTCCTCAGGAATATTAACACACTGACAGAGAACACAGATTAATAATAACACACTCACTGACACACTGTGTATATCATGACCCATAGTCAGATTCACCCTGTGAAGTGTAAAACTCCCCCACTGTCCTCAGTAATATTAACACACTGACAGAGAACACAGATTAATATTAACACACTCACTGACACACTGTGTACATCATGACTCACAGTCAGATACACCCTGTGAAATGTAAAATACCCCCACTGTTCTCAGGAATATTAACACACTGACAGAGAACACAGATTAATATTAACACACTCACTGACACACTGTGTATATCATGACCCACAGTCAGATACACCCTGTGAAGTGTAAAACACCCCCACTGTCCTCAGTAATATCAACACATTGACAGAGAACACAGATTAATATTAACACACTCACTGACACACTGTGTATATCATGACCCACAGTCAGATACACCCTGTGAAGTGTAAAACACCCCCACTGTCCTCAGGAATATTAACACACTGACAGAGTACACAGATTAATATTAACACACTCACTGACACACTGTGTATATCATGACCCACAGTCAGATACACCCGGTGAAGTGCAAAACATCCCCACTGTCCTCAGTAATATTAACACACTGACAGAGAACACAGATTAATATTAACACACTCACTGACACAATGTGTACATCATGACCCACAGTCAGATACACCCTGTGAAGTGTAAAACACCCCCACTGTCCTCAGTAATATTAACACACTGACACAGAACACAGATTAATATTAACACACTCATTGACACACTGTGTATATCATGACCCAGAGTCAGATACACCCTGTGAAGTGTAAAACACCCCCACTGTCCTCAGTAATATTAACACACTGACAGAGAACACAGATTAATATTCACACACTCACTGACACACTGTGTATATCATGACCCACAGTCAGATACACCCTGTGAAGTGTAAAACACCCCCACTGTCCTCAGTAATATTAACACACTGACAGAGAACACAGATTAATATTAACACACTCACTGACACACTGTGTATATCATGACCCACAGTCAGATACACCCTGTGAAGTGTAAAACACCCCCACTGTCCTCAGTAATATTAACACACTGACAGAGAACACAGATTAATATTAACACACTCACTGACACACTGTGTATATCATGACCCACAGTCAGATACACCCTGTGAAGTGTAAAACACCCCCACTGTCCTCAGTAATATTAACACACTGACAGAGAACACAGAAAAATATTAACACACTCACTGACACACTGTGTATATCATGACCCACAGTCAGATACACCCTGTGAAGGGTAAAACACCCCCACTGTCCTCAGCAATATTAACACACTGACATAGAACACAGATTAATATTAACACACTCACTGACACACTGTGTATATCATGACCCACAGTCAGATACACCCTGTGAAGTGTAAAACACCCCCACTGTCCTCAGGAATATTAATACACTGACAGAGAACACAGATTAATATTAACACACTCACTGACACACTGTGTATATCATGACTCACAGTCAGATACACCCTGTGAAGTGTAAAACACCCCCACTGTCCTCAGGAATATTAACACACTGACAGAGAACACAGATTAATATTAACACACTCACTGACACACTGTGTATATCATGACCCAGAGTCAGATACACCCTATGAAGTGTAAAACACCCCCACTGTCCTCAGGAATATTAACACACTGACAGAGAACACAGATTAATATTAACACACTCACTGACACACTGTGTATATCATGACCCACAGTCAGATACACCCTGTGAAGTGTAAAACATTCCCACTGTCCTCAGTAATATTAATACACTGACAGAGAACACAGATTAATATTAACACACTCACTGACACACGGTGTATATCATGACTCACAGTCAGATACACCCTGTGAAGTGTAAAACACCCCCACTGTCCTCAGGAATATTAACACACTGACAGAGAACACAGATTAATATTAACACACTCACTGACACACTGTGTATATCATGACCCACAGTCAGATACACCCTGTGAAGTGTAAAACATTCCCACTGTCCTCAGTAATATTAACACACTGACAGAGAACACAGATTAATATTAACACACTCACTGACACACTGTGTATATCATGACTCACAGTCAGATACACCCTGTGAAGTGTAAAACACCCCCACTGTCCTCAGTAATATTAACACACTGACAGAGAACACAGATTAATATTAGCACACTCACTGACACACTGTGTACATCATGACCCACAGTCAGATACACCCTATGAAGTGTAAAACACCCCCACTGTCCTCAGGAATATTAACACACTGACAGAGAACACAGATTAATATTAACACACTCACTGACACACTGTGTATATCATGACCCACAGTCAGATACACCCTGTGAAGTGTAAAACATTCCCACTGTCCTCAGTAATATTAACACACTGACAGAGAACACAGATTAATATTAACACACTCACTGACACACTGTGTATATCATGACTCACAGTCAGATACACCCTGTGAAGTGTAAAACACCCCCACTGTCCTCAGTAATATTAACACACTGACAGAGAACACAGATTAATATTAACACGCTCACTGACACACTGTGTACATCATGACCCAGAGTCAGATAAGCCCTGTGAAGTGTAAAACATTCCCACTGTCCTCAGGAATATTAACACACTGACAGAGAACACAGATTAATAATAACACACTCACTGACACACTGTGTATATCATGACCCACAGTCAGATAAACCCTGTGAAGTGTAAAACATCCCCACTGTCCTCAGTAATATTAACACACTGACAGAGAACACAGATTAATATTAACACACTCACTGACACACTGTGTACATCATGACCCACAGTCAGATACACCCGGTGAAGTGTAAAACATCCCCACTGTCCTCAGTAATATTAACACACTGACAGAGAACACAGATTAATATTAACACTCTCACTGACACACTGTGTATATCATGACCCACAGTCAGATACACCCTGTGAAGTGTAAAGCATCCCCACTGTCCTCAGTAATATTAACACACTGACAGAGAACACAGATTAATTTTAACACACTCACTGACACACTGTGTATATCATGACCCACAGTCAGATACACCCTATGAAGTGTAAAACACCCCCACTGTCCTCAGTAATATTAACACACTGACAGAGAACACAGATTAATATTAACACACTCACTGACACACTGTGTACATCATGACCCACAGTTAGATACACCCTGTGAAGTGTAAAACACCCCCACTGTCCTCAGGAATATTAACACACTGACAGAGAACACAGATTAATATTAACACACTCATTGACACACTGTGTACATCATGACCCAGAGTCAGATACACCCTGTGAAGTGTAAAACACCCCCACTGTCCTCAGTAATATTAACACACTGACAGAGAACACAGATTAATATTAACACACTCACTGACACACTGTGTATATCATGACCCACAGTCAGATACACCCTGTGAAGTGTAAAACACCCCCACTGTCCTCAGGAATATTAACACACTGACAGAGAACACAGATTAATATTAACACACTCACTGACACACTGTGTATATCATGATCCACAGTCAGATATACCCTGTGAAGTGTAAAACACCCCCACTGTCCTCAGGAATATTAACACACTGACAGAGAACACAGATTAATATTAACACACTCACTGACACACTGTGTATATCATGACCCACAGTCAGATACACCCTGTGAAGTGTAAAACACCCCCACTGTCCTAAGCAATATTAACACACTGACAGAGAACACAGATTAATATTAACACACTCACTCTGGCAGTGCCATAGACATTTATAAGTGCAAAGTAATAGAAACGTTTAACACACCATTCACTTACAATGCCCTGGACCTTTTTACCATGCTTGACTATTGGAATGCAAAGGCCTATTGCAGTGTAATTGTACCTCGCAGTACAGGAACCTCTGACAGGGTAATTGTACCTCGCAGTCCAGGAACCTCTGACAGGGTAATTGTACCTCGCAGTGCAGGAACCTCTGACAGGGTAATTGTACCTCGCAGTACAGGAACCTCTGACAGTGTAATTGTACCTCGCAGTGCAGGAACCTCTGACAGGGTAATTGTACCTCGCAGTGCAGGAACCTCTGACAGGATAATTGTACCTCGCAGTACAGGAACCTCTGACAGGGTAATTGTACCTCGCAGTGCAGGAACCTCTGACAGGATAATTGTACCTCGCAGTACAGGAACCTCTGACAGTGTAATTGTACCTCGCAGTGCTGGAACCTCTGACAGGGTAATTGTACCTCGCAGTGCAGGAACCTCTGACAGGATAATTGTACCTCGCAGTCCAGGAACCTCTGACAGGGTAATAATACCTCGCAGTACAGGAACCTCTGACAGGGTAATTGTACCTCGCAGTACAGGAACCTCTGACAGGGTAATTGTCCCTCGCAGTGCAGGAACCTCTGACAGGGTAATTGTACCTCGCAGTACAGGAACCTCTGACAGGGTAATTGTACCTCGCTGTACAGGAACCTCTGACAGGGTAATTGTACCTCGCAGTACAGGAACCTCTGACAGGGTAATTGTACCTCGCAGTGCAGGAACCTCTGACAGTGTAATTGTACCTCGCAGTACAGGAACCTCTGACAGGGTAATTGTACCTCGCAGTACAGGAACCTCTGACATGGTAATTGTACCTCGCAGTACAGGAACCTCTGACAGGGTAATTGTACCTCGCAGTACAGGAACCTCTGACAGGGTAATTGTACCTCGCAGTGCAGGAACCTCTGACAGGGTAATTGTACCTCGCAGTGCAGGAACCTCTGACAGGGTAATTGTACCTCGCAGTACAGGAACCTCTGACAGGGTAATTGTACCTCGCAGTACAGGAACCTCTGACAGGGTAATTGTACCTCGCAGTGCAGGAACCTCTGACAGGGTAATTGTCCCTCGCAGTACAGGAACCTCTGACAGGGTAATTGTACCTCGCAGTACAGGAACCTCTGACAGGGTAATTGTCCCTCGCAGTGCAGGAACCTCTAGCAGCACAATAGCATCTTGCAATGCAGAGGCCTTTCCTGTGCATTTGCCCATGTAATACAATGGGACTTGCTATGTAAAATCCAATTGTAATGCAAATTTCCCATGCAGTGCTGCAGCCCCTTGTAGTGCAAAAAGCACCTTGAGATGTCATAGAATGTTGAAATGCAACAAGCATTTGAAATCCCATTGAAGATATGGTGCACTAGACCCTTACAATGCAACACAAAAACTTGTTGTACAATAGCCTTTGCAGTACAACATCCACTAACAAAGCAATAGCCCCATGCAGTGCAATCTCCACTCACAGTGTAAAAACAACATGCAATGTAATAGTCTCTAAGAGTGACATAGCAATAACGTGAAGAAATGCTATAGCCTTTTGAACACAACAGACCATGACAATTCAATAGCCTTTTGCAGTGCTAAAGCTTTTTGGTGTGCAATAGACCCTGACAATGTATTTTCCCCTCACAGTGCAACAGTTCTATGCTTTGCATAACATGCTTATGGTACAAAAGCCAGGTGCAGTCCAAGAGCAAATTGCCTTTTGATACCCTATTGAAATATAATATCCTCTCACAATGGAAACCATCTCGCAATACAAAATTTCCCTGCAGTGCAATAGCTATTTGTTTTGCAATTGTGACTTTCAATACAATAGGCACTTGCCATGTAACATCCAGTTGCAATGTAATGGAACCATTAGTGTGCATGATCCTTGTATTGCAATAGCCTCTTGCAGTGCAATAGCAGCTTGCAATGCAGGGACCTTTGGTGGTGCAATAACTCCTTCCAATGCAAAGGTCTTTGAGTTTACAATGGAGCGTTGTGTGCAACATCCACTTGCAATGAAAATGCAAAGGCACCTTGCAATACAAGAACTATTTGCAGAGCAAAAACTCCAGCAATGCAACACGCATTTCATTGCAATAGCGCTTGCAGTCCAACAGTCCCTCCCTTGCAGACTATTATCCTTGCAATGTCTGAGCCCCTTTCAATGCAATGGCCCCTTTCAATACAACATCCACATGCAACGCAAGAAAACCAAGAATGTTTGGCAATGCACTGAAACAACTACTTGCAATGCAATAGGGCTAAGTCATGCAATAGCCCATTGATAACATTGCACACTGGCAAAGTAATGGACTTTTACAGAGCAATAGCTCATCGGAGTGCAATTGCCCTTTGCAATGCAATAACCTGAAGCAGTACATTGGGGGCTTACAATACAGTATCCATAATTAATACAATAACACTTTGCATTACAATGGCCTCTTACACTGTAATATCTTCTTGTCGTGTGAACACTCTTGCAGTTCAATAGCTACGTGCTGGAAAGCAGAAGCCTCTTGCAAAGAAATACCCTTTGTAATTCAATCACCTCTTGCACGGTGACAGCACCTTGCAATGCAGGATACACTGACAGTTTAATAGTCCTTTGTAATTCAATCACCTCTTGCACGGTGACAGCACCTTGCAATGCAGGATACACTGACAGTTTAATAGTCCTTTGTAATTCAATCACCTCTTGCACGTTGACAGCACCTTGCAATGCAGGATACACTAACAGTTTAATAGTCCTTTGTAATTCAATCACCTCGTGCACGGTGACAGCACCTTGCAATGCAGGATACACTGACAGTTTAATAGTCCTTTGTAATTCAATCACCTCTTGCACGGTGACAGCACCTTGCAATGCAGGATACACTGACAGTTTAATAGTCCTTTGTAATTCAATCACCTCTTGCACGGTGACAGCACCTTGCAATGCAGGATACACTGACAGTTTAATAGTCCTTTGTAATTCAATCACCTCTTGCACGGTGACAGCACCTTGCAATGCAGGAAACAATGACAGTTTAATAGTCCTTTGTAATTCAATCACCTCTTGCACGGTGACAGCACCTTGCAATGCAGGATACACTGACAGTTTAATAGTCCTTTGTAATTCAATCACCTCTTGCACGGTGACAGCACCTTGCAATGCAGGATACACTGACAGTTTAATAGTCCTTTGTAATTCAATCACCTCTTGCACGGTGACAGCACCTTGCAATGCAGGATACACTGACAGTTTAATAGTCCTTTGTAATTCAATCACCTCTTGCACGGTGACAGCACCTTGCAATGCAGGATACACTGACAGTTTCATAGTCCTTTGTAATTCAATCACCTCTTGCACGGTGACAGCACCTTGCAATGCAGGATACACTGACAGTTTAATAGTCCTTGGTAATTCAATCACCTCTTGCACGGTGACAGCACCCTGCAATGCAGGATACACTGACAATTTAATAGTCCTTTGTAATTCAATCACCTCTTGCACGGTGACAGCACCTTGCAATGCAGGATACACTGACAGTTTAATAGTCCTTTGTAATTCAATCACCTCTTGCACGGTGACAGCACCTTGCAATGCAGGATACACTGACAGTTTAATAGTCCTTTGTAATTCAATCACCTCTTGCACGGTGACAGCACCTTGCAATGCAGGATACACTGACAGTTTAAGGACTGGAGAGGCCTTTGACAGTGCAATCACCCTTGCAGTTTAACATCCACATGGAGTTGTCACACAAACCACAGCTGTGATAATACAACAATCTTGAAAATAACTCCAAAGAGCTCCAGAAACCATCTTTGTCTTTAAGGAAAAAAAATCAGCCTTTAATTTACAAAATGAACAATGTATCCAAAATGGCATTGAAAGAAAACAAATCTTGGTCTTTGTGTGTTGAAACTGTCTGACAAGGACAAAGGACAAATGGTCAAAGCTAACAGGTGTCAAATGAACACATCCTATACCATGCTAAAACATTCCTGAATTGAATATCTCCTACTGAAAGAAAGAAGATGTGAAGTCACCATATTCTGGGTCACAGTGCAGTCACCATGGGTCAGAGAGCAGAGTGTCTGCTTCCAGGAGGTACAAGATAACACAGCTTTACATTAAAGTGTCTTTCAGCAAAACATTAACATATTGTTTGTCTTTGCTCCATGACCTTCTGGTCTGTTAGTCTGTCACCTTGTCCTATCAACACCTTCTCTTTTGTTAACTCTTACCCCACCCCCGCTTTACTTGCTTAAAATCTTTTACATTTCTTATATCTGTTAGTTCTGATGAAGGGTCACAGACCTGAAACGTTAACTCTGTTTCTCTCTCCACAGATGTTGCCCGACCTGCTGAGTATTTCCAGCACTCTCTGTTTTTATTAACTCTGTTTCTCTCTGCACAGATGTTGCCCGACCTGCTGAATATTTCCAGCACTCTCTGTTTTTATTAACTCTGTTTCTCTCTCCACAGATACTGCCCGACCTGCTGAGTATTTCCAGCACTCTCTGTTTTTATTAACTCCGTTTCTCTCTCCACAGATGTTGCCCGACCTGCTGAGTATTTCCAGCACTCTCTGTTTTTATTAACTCTGTTTCTCTCTCCACAGATGCTGCCCGACCTGCTGAATATTTCCAGCACTCTCTGTTTTTATTAACTCTGTTTCTCTCTCCACAGATGTTGCCCGACCTGCTGAGTATTTCCAGCACTCTCTGATTTTATTAACTCTGTTTCTCTCTCCACAGATGTTGCCCGACCTGCCGAGTATTTCGAACACTCTGTTTTTATGAAATCTGCCTGGAGACGCTGTCAATCAGCCTCTCAATGTAACAGAGTATTGTTTTTGTAACAAGTATTAGTGCCACAGTCTCACAGCTCCAGTGACCCGGGTTCGGTTCTGTTTACTGCCACAGTCTCACAGCTCCAGTGACCCAGGTTCGGTTCTGTTTACTGCCACAGTCTCACAGCACCAGTGTCCCGGGTTCGGTTCTGTTTACTGCCACAGTCTCACAGCTCCAGTGTCCTGGGTTCGGTTCTGTTTACTGCCACAGTCTCACAGCTCCAGTGACCCAGGTTCGGTTCTGTTTACTGCCACAGTCTCACAGCTCCAGTGTCCCGGGTTCGGTTCTGTTTACTGCCACAGTCTCACAGCTCCAGTGACCCAGGTTCGGTTCTGTTTACTGCCTCAGTCTCACAGCTCCAGTGACCTGGGTTCGGTTCTGTTTACTGCCACAGTCTCACAGCTCCAGTGTCCTGGGTTCGGTTCTGTTTACTGCCACAGTCTCACAGCTCCAGTGTCCCGGGTTCGGTTCTGTTTACTGCCACAGTCTCACAGCTCCAGTGACATGGGTTCGGTTCTGGGGACTGCCACAGCCTCACAGCTCCAGTGTCCTGGGTTCGGTTCTGTTTACTGCCACAGTCTCACAGCTCCAGTGTCCCGGGTTCGGTTCTGTTTACTGCCACAGCCTCACAGCTTCAGTGACCTGGGTTCGGTTCTGGGGACTGCCACAGCCTCACAGCTCCAGTGTCCTGGGTTCGGTTCTGTTTACTGCCACAGTCTCACAGCTCCAGTGTCCCGGGTTCGGTTCTGTTTACTGCCACAGCCTCACAGCTTCAGTGACCTGGGTTCGGTTCTGGGGACTGCCACAGCCTCACAGCTCCAGTGTCCTGGGTTCGGTTCTGTTTACTGCCACAGTCTCACAGCTCCAGTGTCCCGGGTTCGGTTCTGTTTACTGCCACAGTCTCACAGCTCCAGTGACCTGGGTTCAGTTCTGTTTACTGCCACAGCCTCACAGCTCCGGTGACCCGGGTTCGGTTCTGTTTCCTGCCACAGTCTCACAGCTTCAGTGACCTGGGTTCGGTTCTGTTTACTGCCACAGCCTCACAGCTCCAGTGTCCCGGGTTCGGTTCTGTTTACTGCCACAGCCTCACAGCTCCAGTGTCCCGGGTTCGGTTCTGTTTACTGCCACAGTCTCACAGCTCTAGTGACCTGGGTTCGGTTCTGTTTACTGCCACAGTCTCACAGCTTCAGTGTCCCGGGTTCGGTTCTGTTTCCTGCCACAGTCTCACAGCTCCAGTGACATGCGTTCGGTTCTGGGGACTGCCACAGCCTCACAGCTCCAGTGTCCTGGGTTCGGTTCTGTTTACTGCCACAGTCTCACAGCTCCAGTGTCCCGGGTTCGGTTCTGTTTACTGCCACAGCCTCACAGCTTCAGTGACCTGGGTTCGGTTCTGGGGACTGCCACAGCCTCACAGCTCCAGTGTCCTGGGTTCGGTTCTGTTTACTGCCACAGTCTCACAGCTCCAGTGTCCCGGGTTCGGTTCTGTTTACTGCCACAGCCTCACAGCTTCAGTGACCTGGGTTCGGTTCTGGGGACTGCCACAGCCTCACAGCTCCAGTGTCCTGGGTTCGGTTCTGTTTACTGCCACAGTCTCACAGCTCCAGTGTCCCGGGTTCGGTTCTGTTTACTGCCACAGTCTCACAGCTCCAGTGTCCTGGGTTCGGTTCTGTTTACTGCCACAGTCTCACAGCTCCAGTGACCCAGGTTCGGTTCTGTTTACTGCCACAGTCTCACAGCTCCAGTGTCCCGGGTTCGGTTCTGTTTACTGCCACAGTCTCACAGCTCCAGTGACCCAGGTTCGGTTCTGTTTACTGCCTCAGTCTCACAGCTCCAGTGACCTGGGTTCGGTTCTGTTTACTGCCACAGTCTCACAGCTCCAGTGTCCTGGGTTCGGTTCTGTTTACTGCCACAGTCTCACAGCTCCAGTGTCCCGGGTTCGGTTCTGTTTACTGCCACAGTCTCACAGCTCCAGTGACATGGGTTCGGTTCTGGGGACTGCCACAGCCTCACAGCTCCAGTGTCCTGGGTTCGGTTCTGTTTACTGCCACAGTCTCACAGCTCCAGTGTCCCGGGTTCGGTTCTGTTTACTGCCACAGCCTCACAGCTTCAGTGACCTGGGTTCGGTTCTGGGGACTGCCACAGCCTCACAGCTCCAGTGTCCTGGGTTCGGTTCTGTTTACTGCCACAGTCTCACAGCTCCAGTGTCCCGGGTTCGGTTCTGTTTACTGCCACAGCCTCACAGCTTCAGTGACCTGGGTTCGGTTCTGGGGACTGCCACAGCCTCACAGCTCCAGTGTCCTGGGTTCGGTTCTGTTTACTGCCACAGTCTCACAGCTCCAGTGTCCCGGGTTCGGTTCTGTTTACTGCCACAGTCTCACAGCTCCAGTGACCTGGGTTCAGTTCTGTTTACTGCCACAGCCTCACAGCTCCGGTGACCCGGGTTCGGTTCTGTTTCCTGCCACAGTCTCACAGCTTCAGTGACCTGGGTTCGGTTCTGTTTACTGCCACAGCCTCACAGCTCCAGTGTCCCGGGTTCGGTTCTGTTTACTGCCACAGCCTCACAGCTCCAGTGTCCCGGGTTCGGTTCTGTTTACTGCCACAGTCTCACAGCTCTAGTGACCTGGGTTCGGTTCTGTTTACTGCCACAGTCTCACAGCTTCAGTGACCTGGGTTCGGTTCTGTTTACTGCCACAGTCTCACAGCTTCAGTGTCCCGGGTTCGGTTCTGTTTCCTGCCACAGTCCCACAGCTCCAGTGTCCCGGGTTCGGTTCTGTTTACTGCCACAGTCTCACAGCTCTAGTGACCTGGGTTCGGTTCTGTTTACTGCCACAGTCTCACAGCTTCAGTGACCTGGGTTCGGTTCTGTTTACTGCCACAGCCTCACAGCTCCAGTGTCCCGGGTTCGGTTCTGTTTACTGCCACAGCCTCACAGCTCCAGTGTCCCGGGTTCGGTTCTGTTTACTGCCACAGTCTCACAGCTCCAGTGACCTGGGTTCGGTTCTGTTTTCTGCCACACTCTCACAGCTTCAGTGACCTGGGTTCGGTTCTGCCTACTGCCACAGTCTCACAGCTCCAGTGTCCCGGGTTCGGTTCTGTTTACTGCCACAGCCTCACAACTCCAGTGACCCGGGTTCGGTTCTGTTTACTGCCACAGTCTCACAGCTTCAGTGACCTGGGTTCGGTTCGGTTTACTGCCACAGCCTCACAGCTCCAGTGTCCCGGGTTCGGTTCTGTTTACTGCCACAGCCTCACAGCTCCAGTGTCCCGGGTTCGGTTCTGTTTACTGCCACAGTCTCACAGCTCTAGTGACCTGGGTTCGGTTCTGTTTACTGCCACAGTCTCACAGCTTCAGTGACCTGGGTTCGGTTCTGCCTACTGCCACAGTTTCACAGCTCCAGTGACCTGGGTTCAGTTCTGTTTACTGCCACAGCCTCACAGCTCCGGTGACCCGGGTTCGGTTCTGTTCACTGCCACAGTCTCACAGCTCCAGTGACCTGGGTTCAGTTCTGTTTACTGCCACAGCCTCACAGCTCCGGTGACCCGGGTTCGGTTCTGTTTACTGCCACAGTCTCACAGCTTCAGTGACCTGGGTTCGGTTCTGTTTACTGCCACAGCCTCACAGCTCCAGTGTCCCGGGTTCGGTTCTGTTTACTGCCACAGCCTCACAGCTCCAGTGTCCCGGGTTCGGTTCTGTTTACTGCCACAGTCTCACAGCTCCAGTGACCTGGGTTCGGTTCTGTTTACTGCCACAGTCTCACAGCTTCAGTGACCTGGGTTCGGTTCTGCCTACTGCCACAGTCTCACAGCTCCAGTGTCCCGGGTTCGGTTCTGTTTACTGCCACAGCCTCACAGCTCCAGTGACCCGGGTTCGGTTCTGTTTACTGCCACAGTCTCACAGCTCCAGTGTCCCGGGTTCGGTTCTGTTTACTGCCACAGCCTCACAGCTCCAGTGACCCGGGTTCGGTTCTGTTTACTGCCACAGCCTCACAGCTCCAGTGACCCGGGTTCGGTTCTGTTCACTGCCACAGCCTCACAGCTCCAGTGACCTGGGTTCGGTTCTGTTTACTGCCACAGTCTCACTGCTCCAGTGACCTGGGTTCGGTTCTGCGTACTGCCACAGCCTCACAGCTCCAGTGTCCCGGGTTCTGTTCTGGGTGCTGCCTGTGTGGAGTTTGCAAGTTTTCCCTGTGACCATGTGGGTTTCTGCCGGGTGCTCTGGTTTCCTCCCACAGACAAAGACTTGCAGTTTGATTGATAAATTGGCCATTGTAAATGTCCCTAGTCTCGTTAGGTGGTTGGAGTTTGGTGGGGATGTGGTGGGAAATATGGGATTAATGTCGGATAGTTAAATGGGTGGCTGTTGGTCAGCACAGACTTGATGGGCCAAAGGGTCTGTTTCAGTGCAGTATCTCTCTATGATTCTATTTGTGTAAAGACTTTTCATCCATTTTTCACAGACAGATATTTGTCTTCATTGTTAGGATATGTCTGTCACTAGACCAGCAGATATTGTCCATCCCCAGTTGTCCATTGAGAATGTGATGCTGGTCCATTACCTTGAACCTCTGCAGTCTGTGTGGTGAAGGTAATCTCACAATGGTGTTGGAGAAGGAGTTACAGCATTTTCACCCAGTCATGATGAAGGAAAGGTGATCTGTGTCCAACACAACAACAACTTGTATTTATATAGCACCATTAATGTCAGCACATGTTCCAAGGCACTCCTCTCCACCACTCCCCTCCCCCACTCCCCTCCCCAACACCCCTACCCCACTCCCCTCCCCACTCCACTGCCCCACTCCACCCCTCCCACTCCCCTTCCCCACACCACTATATCACTCCCCTCCTCCACACCCCTCCCCAACACCCCTACCCCACTCCCCTCCCAGACTCCAATCCCCCATTCCCCTCCCCCACTCCCCTCCCCAACACCCCTACCCGACTCCCCTCCCCCATTCCCCTCGCCCACTCCAATCTCCCATTCCCCTCCCCCACTCCCTTCCCCAACACCCCTCCCGCACTCCCCACCCCCACTCCCCTCCCTCACTCCACTCCCCCACTCCACTCCTCCCACTCCCCTTCCCCACCCCACTATATCACTCCTCTCCTCCACTCCCCTCACCCAGCACCCCTACCCCACTCCTCTCCCCCACTCCAATCCCCCATTCCCCTCCCCCACTCCCTTTCCCAACACCCCCCCGCACTCCCCACCCCCACTCCCCAGCACCATGCTCCTCGCACACTCCCCTACCCCACTGCCCTACCCGGCTCCCCTCCCCCACACCCCTCCCCAAACTACCTCCCCCACACCCCTCCCCCACTCCCCTACCCCACTCCCCTCACCAGCTCCCCTCCCCCACTCCCCTATACCACTCCCATCCCCCACTCGCCTCCCAAACTTCCCCACTCCACTCCGCTCCCCAAACCCCCTCCCCTATTCCCCTCACCCACACCCCTCCCCCACTCCCCAACCCCACTCCCCTTCCATTCCCCTACCCCACACCCCTCCCCCAATCCCCTACCCCACTCCCCTTCCACACCCCTACCCCACTCCACTTTCACACCCCTTCCCCAGTCCCCTTCCAACTCCCCTCCCCCACTCTCCTTCCAACTCCCCTCCCCCACTCCCCTTCAGCTCCCCACCCCCACTCCACTCCCCTCTCCACTTCCACTCCCCTCCCCCACACCTCTTCCAACTCTCCTTCCAACGCCACTTCAAACTCCCCTCCCCCAATCTCCTTCCCACTTCGCTCCCCCACTCGCCTCCCCCACTGCCCTTCCATTTACCTCCCCCAATCCCATTCCCACTCCCCTCCCTCACTCCCCTTCTCACACCCCTTTGCACTCCCCTCCCCCACTCTCCTACCCCACTGCCCTCCCCCGCTCCCCTCCCCCACTCCCCTCCCCTAACTCCCTCCCCCACACCCCTCCCCCACTTCCTTACCCCACTCAGCTCACCTGCTCCCCTCCCCCACTCCCCTATGTCATTCCCCTCCCCCACTCCCCTACACCACCCCCATCCTCCACTCGCCTCCCAAACTTCCCTACTCCACTCCACTCCCCATACCCCCTCCCCATTCCCCTACCCAAATCCCCTCCCCAGCTCCCCTAACCCACTCCCTCCCCCACTCCCCTACCCCACCCAGCTTCCTAACTCCGCAACCCCACTCCCCTCCCCCACTCTACTCCCCAACTCCCCTCACCAACTCCCTCCCACTCACCTCCCTAACTCCCCTCCCGAACTCCCATCCCCCACTCCCCTCCTCACACTTACTCCCTCCCACTCACCTCCCCCACTCCCCTCCCTAACTCCCCTCCCTCACACCCCAACCCCATTTACATCCCCAACTTCCCTCCCCCACTCCCTCCCCCACTCATCTCCCCAACTGCCCCCACCAACTTCCTCCCACTCACCTCCCCCACTCCCCAATCCCACTCTCCACCCCCACTCCTCTACCCCACTGCGCTCCCCAGCTCCCCTTGCCCAGTCCTCTCCCCCACTCCCCTTCCACTCCCCTCCCACTCCCCTCCCCCTCTCCACTTCCACTCCCCTCCCCCACTCCCCTTCCAAATCTCCTTCCAACTCCACTTCAAACTCCCCTCCCCAATCTCCTTCCCACTACGCTCTCCCGTCCACTCACCTCCCCAATCCCATTCCCACTCCCCTCCCTCACTCCCCTTCTCACACCCCTTTGCACTCCCCTCCCCCACTCTCCTACCCCACTGCACTCCCCAGCTCCCCTCCCCCACTCCCCTCCCCAAATTCTCTCCCCCACACCCCTCCCACACTTCCCTACCCCACTCAGCTCACCAACTCCCCTCCACACACACCCCCTCCTCCACGCCCCACACTCACTCCCCTACCCCAGTCCCCTCCCCTTCTCTCCTCCCACAATCTCCTCCCCCACTTCCCTCCACCACTCCAACTCTCTACCCCTCTCCTCTCCCCTCATCTATCCTCCACACTCCCCTTCCCAATCCCCTCCCCCACTCCCCTCCTCTCCTCTCCTCTCCACTCCCCTCCCCCACTCGCCTCCCAAACTTCCCTCCTCCATTCCGCTCCCCAACCCCCTCTCACATTCCCCTACCCCACTCCCCTCCCCAACGCCCATCCCCAAACCGCCTTCACCACTACCCTACATCACACCCCTCCCCCACTCTCCAACCACACTCCCGTCCCCAAATCTCCTCCTCCACTCTCCTCCCCTACTCCCCATACACACACCCCTCCCCACTCCCCTACCCCAATCCATTTCCACTCCCCTTCCCTCTCCACTTCCAACCCCCCTCCCCCACTCTCCTTCCCACTCCCCTACCCCACTCCCCTTCCAATCCCCACCCGCACTCCCCTCCCCCACTCCCCTCCCGCACTCCCCTCCCCCACTCCCCTCCTCCACACCATTTCCACTCCCCTCCCCCACATTCCTTCTGCGCCCCTCCGCCGCACCCCACCCCCTCCCCTCCCCCACTCCCCTTCCAACTCCCCTTCCCCACTCCCCTTCCAACTCCCCCCACCAACTCCCTCCCACTCACCTCCCCCACTCCCCTCCCTAACTCCCATCCCCAACTCCCCTTCCCACTCCCCTCCCCTACTTCCCACACCCACTCCCCTGCCCAACTCCCTCCCACACTCATCCCCCACTCCCCTATCCCTCTCCCCTCCCCGCTCACCCCCACTCTCCACCCCCACGTCCCTACCCCACTCCCCTCCCCAAACTCACTCCCCCACTCCCCTACCCCTCTGCGCTCCCCAACTCCCCTTGCCCACTCCACGCCCCAATTCCCCTACCCAACACCCCTCCACCAATCCCCTATATCACTCCCCTCCCCCATTCCCCTTCCACACTCCCCTCCCTCACTCCCCTACTCCACGCTCCTCCCCCACTCACCTCCCCCACTCCCCTCCCCAATCTCCTCCCCCACTCCCCTCCTCCACACCCCACACCCACTCCCCGAACCCACTCCCCTCCACACACCCACTCCCTTCCTCCACACCCCTCACCAATTCCCCTACCCCACTCCCTCACACACCCACTCCCCTGCACCACACCCCACACCCACTCCCCTCCTCCACACCCCACACCCACTCACCTACCCTTCCCCTTCCCTTCTCTCCCCCCACACTCTCCTCCCCCACTTCCCTCCACCACTCCCACTCTCTACCCCTCTCCTCTCCCCCTCCTCTCTCCTACCCAATCCCCTTCCCAATCCCCTCCACGACCCCACTCTCCTCCTCTCCACTCCTCCCCTCTCCACTCCCCGCCCCCACTGCCCTTCCACACCCCTCCCACACTCCCATTCCCACTCCCCTCCCTCACTCCCCTTCCCACACCCCTACGCACTCCCCTCCCCCACTCTCCTTCGCATTCCCCTCCCCCACTCTCCTTCGCACTCCCCTCCCCCACTCTCCTTCCCACTTCGCTCCCCCACTTCCCCACTCCCTTCCCCCACTCCCCTTCCAATTCCCCTCCCCCACTCCCCTTCCAACTCCCCTCCCCCACTCCCCTTCCACACCCCTCCCCCACTCTCCTTCCCACTTCGCTCACCCACTCCCCTTCCACTCCCCTCCCCCACTCGCCTCCCAAACTTCCCTCCTCCATTCCGCTCCCCAAACCCCCTCCCCATTCCCCTAACTCACGACCCTCCCCAACTCCCCTGCCCAACCCCCCTCCAGCACTACCCTACATCACTCCCCTCCCACACTCCTCAACCCCACTCCCGTCCCCAAAATCCCACCTCCACTCCCCTCCCCCACTCCCCTTCCACTCCCCTCCCCCCCACTCCCCTTCCACTCACCTCCCCCAATCCCCTTCCACTCCCCTCCCCACTCCGCTTCCACTCCCCTCCCCCACTACCCTTTCCCACTCCCTTTCCACTCCCCTGTCCCACTCACCTCACCCACTCTCCTTTCCACTTCGCTGCCGCAGTCCCCTACCCACGCCCCTCCCACACTCCCCTCCCCCACTCCCCCGCTCCCCTCCACCACTCCACTCCCCCACTCCCCCTCCCCCTCGCCCCCTCCTCCACTCCCCCTCCCCCTTCCACTCCCCTCCCCATTCCGCTTCCACTCCCCTCCCCCACTCCCCTCCCACACTCCCCATCCATTCCACTCCCCTCCCCACTCCGCTTCCACTCCACTCCCCCCACTCCCCTTCCACGCACCTCCCCCACTCCCCTTCCAGTCCCCTCCCCACTCCGCTTCCACTCCCCTCCCCCACTACCCTATCCCACTCCCTTTCCACTCCCCTGTCCCACTCCCCTCATCCACTCACCGTCCCACACATCCCTCCTCTACTCCGCTGTCCTTCAACCCTCCCACACTCCCTTCAGTCACTTCCCTCCGCCACTCCCACTCGCTACCCCTCTCCTCCTTCTGCTCCCCTCCACCTTCCCCTCCCCCTCCCCTCCCTTCCCCCTCTCCCCTTCCACTCCCCTCCCCCACTCCCCTCCCCCACTCCCCTACCAACTCCCCTCAAACTGCCCTCCCTCAGTCCTTCCAACTTCGCTCACCCACTCCACTTCCACTCCCCTCCGCCACTCCCCTCATCCACTCCCCTTCCACTCCACTCCCCCCACTCCCCTTCCACTCACCTCCCCCACTCCCCTTCCACTCCCCTCCCCACTCCGCTTCCACCCCCCTCCCCCACTACCCTATCACACTCCCTTTCCACTCTCCTGTCCCACTCCCCTCACACCCTCACCGTCCCCCACATCCCTCCTCCACTCCGCTCCCCTTCAACCCTCCCACACTCCCTTCAACCATTTCCCTCCGCCACTCCCACTCGATACCCCTCTCCTCCTTCTGCTCCCCTCCACCTTCCCCTCCCCCTCCCCTCCGTTCCCCCTCTCCCCTTCCACTCCCCTCCTCCACGCCCCACACCCACTCCCCTACCCCAGTCCTCTCCCCTTCTCTCCTCCCACAATCTCCTCCCCCACTTACCTCCGCTGCTCCAACTCTCTACCCCTCTCCTCTCCCCATTATCTATCCTCCCCACTCCTCTTCCCAATCCCCTCCCCCACTCCCCTCCTCTCCACTCCGCTCCACTCCCCTCCCCCACTCGCCTCCCAAACTTCCCTCCTCCATTCCGCTCCCCAACCCGCCTCCCCCATTCCCCTACCCCACTCCCCTCACCAACTCCCCTCCCCAACCCCCCTCCACCACTACCCTACATCACACCCCTCCCCCACTCCCCAACCCCACTCCCGTCCCCACATCTCCTCCTCCACCCCCCTCCCCTACTCCCCATACCCACACCCCTCCCCACTTCCCTACCCCAATCCATTTCGACTCCCCTCCCCCACTCTCCTTCCCACTCCCCTACCCCACTCCCCTTCCACTCCCCACCCGCACTCCCCTCCCCCACACCCCTCCCGCACTCACATCTCCCACTCCCCTCCTCCACACCATTTCCACTCCCCTCCCCCACATTCCTTCTACGCCCCTCCCCCACACCCCACCCCCACTCCCCTTCCAACTCCCCTTCCACACTACCCTTCCAACTCCCCCCACCAACTCCCTCTCACTCACCTCCCCCACTCCCCTCCCTAACTCCCATCCCACACTCCCCTGCCAAACTCCCTCCCACACACATCCCCCACTCCCCTATCCCTCTCCCCTCCCCCGCTCAGCCCACTCTCCACCCCCACATCCCTACCCCACTCCCCTCCCCAAACTCACTCCCCCACTCCCCTACCCCACTGCGCTCCCCAGCTCCCCTTGCCCACTCCCTGCCCCAATTCCCCGACCCCACACCCCTCCACCACTCCCCTATATCACTGCCCTCCCCACTCCCCTCCCCACTCCCCTCCCAAACATCCTTACTCCACTCCGCTCCCCAACCCCCAACCCCCGTTCCACTACCCCACTCCCCTCCCTCACTCCCCTACTCCACACTCCTCCCCCACTCCCCTCCCCCACTCCTCTCCCCAATCTCCTCCCCCACTCCCCTCCTCCACACCCCACACCCACTCCCCAACCCCACTCCCCTCCACACACCCACTCCCTTCCTCCACACCCCTCACCAACTCCCCTACCCCACTCCCCCCACACACCCACCCCCCTGCACCACACCCCACACCCACTCCCCTCCTCCACACCCCACTCCCACTCCCCTACCCCAGTCCTCTCCTCCCACACTCTCCTCCCCCACTTCCCTCCACCACTCCCACTCTCTACCCCTCTCCTCTCCCCCTCCTCTCTCCTCCCCACTCCACTTTCCAATCCCCTCCCCAGCTCCACGACCCCACTCTCCTCCTCTCCACCCCTCTCCTCTCCACTCCCCGCCTCCACTGCCCTTCCACTCCCCTCCCCCACTCTCTTTCCCATTCCCCTCCCTCACTCCCCTTCCCTCACCCCTACGCACTCCCCTCCCCCACTCTCCTTCGCATTCCCCTCCCCCACTCTCCTTCGCACTCCCCTCCCCCACTCTCCTTCCCACTTCGCTCCCCCACTTCCCCACTCCCCTCCCCCACTCCCCTTCCAACTCCCCTCCCCCACTCCCCTTCCCACCCCCATCCCCCACTCTCCTTCCCACTTCGCTCCCCCACTTCCCCACTCCCCTCCCCCACTCCCCTTCCAATTCCCCTCCCCCACTCCCCTCCCCCACTCCCCTTCCAACTCCCCTCCCCCACTCCCATTCCCAACCCCATCCCCCACTCTCCTTCCCACTTCGCTCACCCACTCCCCTTCCACTCCCCACCCCCACTCGCCTCCCAAACTTCCCTCCTCCATTCCGCTCCCCAAACCCCCTCCCCCATTCCCCGAACACACGACCCTCCCCAACTCCCCTGCCCCAACCCCTCTCCAGCACTACCCTACATCACTCCCCTCCCACACTCCTCAACCCCACTCCCAACCCAAAATCCCACCTCCACTCCCTTCCCCCACTCTCCTTCCCACTTTGCTCGCCCACTCCACTTCCACTCCCCTCCCCCACTCCCCTCCCCCACTCCCCTTCCACTCACCTCCCCCAATCCCCTTCCACTCCCCTCCCCACTCCGCTCCCACTCCCCTCCCCCACTACCCTTTCCCAATCCCTTTCCACTCCCCTGTCCCACTCCCCTCACCCACTCTCCTTTCCACTTCGCTCCCGAAGTCCCCTCCCCACGCCCCTCCCACACTCCCCTCCCCCACTCCCCCACTCCCCTCCACCACTCCACTCCCCCACTCCCCCGCCCCCTCGCCCTCGCCCCCTCCTCCACTCCTCCTCCCCCTTCCACTCCCCTCCCTACTCCGCTTCCACTCCCCTTCCCCACTCCCCTCCCCCACTCCCCTTCCACTCCACTCCCCCCACTCCCCTTCCACTCCACTCCCCTCCCCCACTACCCTACCACTCCCCTCCCCACTCCGCTTCCACTCCACTCCCCCCACTCCCCTTCCACTCACCTCTCCCACTCCCCTTCCACTCCCCTCCCCACTCCCCTTCCACTCCCCTCCCCCACTCCACTCCCCCCACTCCCCTTCCACTCACCTCCCCCACTCCCCTTCCACTCCCATCCCCACTCCCCTTCCACTCCCCTCCCCACTCCGCTTCCACTCCACTCCCCCCACTCCCCTTCCACTCACCTCCCCCACTCCCCTTCCACTCCCATCCCCACTCCCCTTCCACTCCCCTCCCCACTCTGCTTCCACTCCACTCCCCCCACTCCCCTTCCACTCACCTCCCCACTCCCCTTCCACTCCCCTCCCTACTCCCCTTCCACTCCCCTCCCCACTCCCCTTCCACTCCCCTCCCCCACTCCACTCCCCCCACTCCCCTTCCACTCACCTCCTCCACTCCCCTTCCACTTCCCTCCCCACTCCCCTTCCACTCCCCTCCCCACTCTGCTTCCACTCCCCTCCCCCACTCCACTCCCCCCACTCCCCTTCCACTCACCTCCCCCACTCCCCTTCCACTCCCCTCCTCACTCCGCTTCCACTCCGCTCCCCACTACCCTATCCCACTCCCTTTCCACTCCCCTGTCCCACTCCTTTCACCCACTCACCGTCCCCCACATCCCTCCTCCACTCCGCCCCCCTTCAACCCTCCCACACTCCCTTCACCCACTTCCCTTCGCCACTCCCATTCGCTACCCCTCTCCTCCTTCCGCTCCCCTCCACCTTCCCCTCCCCCACCCCTCCCTTCCCACTCTCCCCTTCCACTCCCCTCCCCCACTCCCCTCCCCCACTCCCCTTCCAACTCCCCTCAAACTCCCCTCCCACAGTCCTTCCAACTTCGCTCGCCCACTCCACTTCCACTCCCCTCATCCACTCCCCTCCCCCACTCCCCTTCCACTCCACTCCCCCCACTCCCCTTCCACTCCCCTCCCCCACTCCCTTTCCACTCCCCTTTCCCACTCCCCTCACCCACTGACCGTCCCCCACATCCTTCCTCCATTCCGCGCCCCTTCAACCCTCCCACACTTCCTTCACTCACTTCCCTCCGCCACTCCCACTCGCTACACCTCTCCCCTTCCACTCCCCTCCCCCACTCCCCTCCCACAGTCCTTCCAACTTCCCTCGCCCACTCCACTTCCACTCCCCTCCCCCTCTCCCCTCCCCCACTCCCCTTCCACTCCCCTCCCCCCACTCCCCTTTCACTCGCCTCCCCCCCACTCCCCTCCCCCACTCCACTTCCACTCCCCTCCCTCACAGCCTCCTCTACTCCCCTCCTCTCCACTCCTCCCCTACTCTACCCTCCTCCCCTCCACTCCCCTTCCCACTCCCCTTCCCACTCCCCTCTCCCACAGCCTCCCCTACTCCCCTCCTCTCCCCTCCTCCCCTACTCTACCCTCCTCCCCTCCTCTCCCCTCCTCCACTCCCCTTTCTACTCCCGTCTCCCACTGCTGCCCCTACTCCCCTTCTCTCCCCTCCCCCACTCCCCTTCCCAATCAATTCCCCCACTCCCCTTCCACACTTGCCTCCCACACTCCCCTCCCCCTCCCCACCCGCACTCCCCTCCCCCACTCACCTCCCCCCACCCCCTTCCCACTCCCCTCCCCCAGCCCCTTCCCACTTCCCTCCCCCTCTCCCCTCTCCCACTCTCACCTCTCCCACTCCCCTCCTGCATACCCCTCCCCGACTCTCCTCCCGCACAACCCGCCCCCACTCCCCTCCCCAATCAACTTCCCAACCCCTCCCACACTGCCATCCCCACTCACCTCCCCCACCCCCTTCCCCACTCTCCTCCCCCACAAACCTTCCCAGCCCCTTCAACACCCCCTTCTCACTCCCCACCCCCACTCCCCTCCCCCACTCACCTTCCCAACCCCGCCTCCACCCACTTCCCACACCCGTCCGCCACCCATCCCCCACTCCCACTCCCCTACCCCTGCCTCTCCCCCACTCCCCTCCCTCACTCCCCTCTCCCACTTCCCTTACCGATCACCTCCCCCTCCCATCGCAATCCCCTCCCCTTCACCCTCACCCCTCCCCTTCCCCCCTCCCCACCTCTTCTCCTCTCCCTACCTCCTCCCGCTCCCCATCCCACTTCCCTCCCCCACTCCCATCCCACTCCCCTCCCCCACTCACCTAACCCACTCCCCTCTCCCACTCCCATCCAACTCCCCTCCTCCTCTCCCCTCCCCCACTCCCCTCAAGCGCCCCTCCTCACCTCCGCTCCCCCACTCCCCTCCCACAGTCACCTCCCCTACTCCCCTCCCACTCACCTCTAACACACTGCTCCCCACTCCCCTCCCCCACTAACCTCCCACTCCCCTCCTCGCCTCCTCTCCCCCTCCTCACCTCCCCTCCCGCACCCCCCTCCCCCACTCCCCCCCACACTCCCCTACCCCACTCCCTTCCCATCCCCTCCCCACTCCCCTACCCATTCCCCTCCCCCACTCCCCTCTCCCACTCCCCGAACCGACTCGCCTCCTCTACTCCCCTCCTCTCCCCTCCCGTAGTCCCCTCCTCTCCCCTCCCCTACTTCACTCTCCACTCCCCTCCCCTTCCCACTCCCCTCCCCTCCTCTCCCCTTCCCACTCCCCTCCCCTCCTCTCCCCTTCCCACTCCATCTGCCATTTCTCTGCTCAACTCTCCAATCTATCTATATCCTGCTGTATTCTCTGACAGTCCCCTTCACGATCTGCTACTCCACCAATCTTAGTGTCGTCTGCAAACTTGCTTATCAGACCACCTATACTTTCCTCCAAATCATTTATGTACATCACTAACAACAGTGGTCCCAGCACGGATCCCTGTGGAACACCACTGGTCACACGTCTCCATTTTGAGAAACTCCCTTCCACTGCTACTCTCTGTCTCCTGTTGCCCAGCCAGTTCTTTATCCATCTAGCTAGTACACCCTGGACCCCATGCGACTTCACTTTCTCCATCAGCCTACCATGGGGAACCTTATCAAACGCCTTACTGAAGTCCATGTATATGACATCTACAGCCCTTCCCTCATCAATCAACTTTGTCAATTCCTCAAAGAATTCTATTAGTTGGTAAGACATGACCTTCCCTGCACAAAACCATGTTGCCTATCACTGATCAGCCCATTTTCTTCCAAATGGGATTAGATTCTATCCCTCAGTATCTTCTCCAGCAGCTTTCCTACCACTGGCTCACCGGTCTATAATTACCTGGATTATCCCTGCTACCCTTCTTAAACAAGGGGACAACATTAGCAATTCCCCAGTCCTCCGGGAACTCACCCGTGTTTAAGGATGTTGCAAAGATATCTGTTAAGGCGCCAGCTATTTCCTCTATCACTTCCCTCAGAAACCTGGGATAGATCCCATCCGGACCTGGGGACTTGTCCACCTTAATGCCTTTTAGAATACCCAACACTTCCTCCCTCCTTATGCCGACTTGACCGAGAGTAATCAAACATCTGTCCCTAACCTCAACATCCGTCATGTCCCTCTCCTCGGTGAATACCGAAGCAAAGTGCTCGTTTAGAATCTCACCCATTTTCTCTGACTCCACGCATAACTTTCCTCCTTTGTCCTTGAGTGGGCCAATCCTTTCTCTAGTTACCCTCTTGCTCCTTATATATGAATAAAAGGCTTTGGGATTTTCCTTAACCCTGTTTGCTAAAGATATTTCATGACCCCTTTTAGCCCTCTTAATTCCTCGTTTCAGATTGGTCCAACATTCCCGATAATCTTTCAAAGCTTCGTCTTTCTTCAGCCTCCTACACCTTATGTATGCTTCCTTTTTCCTCTTCGCTAGTTTCACAATTTCACCTGTCATCCATGGTTCACTTATCTTGCCATTTCTATCCCTCATTTTCACAGGAGCATGTCTCTCCTGCACACTAATCAACCTCTCTTTAAAAGCCTCCCACATATCAAATGTGGATTTATTTTCAAACAGCTGTTCCCACTTCCCTTCCACTCCCATCCCCCACTAGCCTCCCTCACTCCCCTCCCCTTCCCCTGATCCCCACTCCTCTCTCCCCTCGCCTACAGCCTCCACTCACCACCCTCTCCCCCTCACATCCCCTCTCTCTCCCCACAACCCTCCCCATTCCCTTACATTCCTCCACTACCCTCCTGCAGTCCCCCTCCCACTCCCATCCCCCACTCCCCTACTCTACCCTCCCCTCCTCTCCCCTCCCCCACTCCCCTCCCCTCCCCTTCTCCCTTTGCCTCTCCCACTCCCCTCCCCTCCAGTCGCCTCATCCACTCCCCTCCCCCACCCCCTTCCCCACTCCGCTCCCCCACTCCCCTCCCCCAGTTCCCTTCCCACTCCCATCCCCCAGTCGCCTCCCCTATCTCCACACCCACTCCCCTCCCCAACCCCCTCCCCCACTCCGCTCCCATTCTCCCCTCCCCCAAACCCTTCCCACACCGCTCCCCACGCCCCTTCCACTCCCCTCCCCCACTCCCCTTCCACTCCCCTTCCCCAATCCCTCCCCTGCCCCACTCCCCTCCGCACTCCCCACCCCCAATCCATTAACTCCCCTCCCCCACGCCCCACCCCTTTCCCTCTCCCCTCCCCCACTCCCCTAACTCCCCTCCCCATCCCCTGCTTCCCACCCCACTGCCCTCCCTCATTCCCACCCCACCAACTCCCCCTCCCTCACTCCCCACCCCACCCACATCCCCCTCCCCGCCCTTCCCACCCCGCCCTTCCCCCTCCCCTTCACCACTCTATTCCCCCTCCCTTCCTCCTCCCCAATGCCCTCCACCAGCTGAGAGTGAATTGACAAATTCAGACCTGAGATTGATAGATTTTTATTCAGCCAGGGTATGATGGTTTGTAGAATCATGGCAGGTAGCTCGAGTTAACGTAGACATGAACCAGGGTCGAACTGAAATGTGGAACAGATTCGAGGGGCAGAATGGCCTCCTGCTATTTTCATGTTCCTATGACTGTGATAAAACTGAAACAGAAACAGCTGCAAACACACATTTCATTTTGTTCATATTTAACAGGAGAGATCTCTGCAGTCAGGATCTGGAAAAGGAGAGGAGACATCTCAGCAGCCTGAGAATAAACACACAATGGTCTCCTTCTGTGCTGGTGACTTTATCAGGATAAGATGCTGAATGTTAATATCCAATCCAATGGGAATCGGCCTCCCTCCACCTCCAGGAAGCAGCAATTCTAATGCTGGGATGTGGGATGTGGGAGTTTGGTTTGGACAGAGAGTTGACTGTGAGACACTCTCTAAACCTCCGTGTTACAATCAGTTATTTGCTGATTGGAGCAGAGAGAGATAAGCCAGCAATACAAAGACATTCACTGGACTTTCCAATAGACTCAAACTGACTGGTGATTCCCAGCTCTGAAACAAGGAGTGTTTGATATAAATGAAATTCACCAGCAGTATCAGAAAATCTCCCCCTGATTCGAGACACTTATCTCTCTGCAGCATCTCGCTGACAGAGATTGAGGTTAATATGATTTAATCTGCAGCTCGGGGTCACTGCGGCTCACTGGGACTTGGGGACAGTCTCTCCATTCAGCTTTTCCCTCAACACATCCTTCTGAATCGTGGTCGATGAAGGAAGCAGAGGTTTCCACAGTCTAATGGTTATCACATTCACCTCACACATGAAAGATTCCCAGACAGAAACATTATTTTGGAACTTGTTACAGATGAGCATCCAGGGCGAATCTCTTCTCTATTGTTTAAAGGAGGGGTCAACCAGTTTATCCTGTTAAATTTAACAACGGCTGAACCAGATTACTGGTGTGATAAACACTGAACATTTATTAATCAGAGACTTACAATCCAGTCTGTAAAATGAGAATGACTGAAAGATCATCACATACAAAACACAGAAACTTATTCCAGGTTCAGTGTTACTCAGTTACCATGTGTTACTGTCAGTCTGAAACAGAAAGTTATCCAACACCAATGGAGATTACAATGATTCACCTTTCACAGAGTTTGATTAGTTTAGTGTAATTTATTTATTAAGATTTAATTTAATATTTCCCAGACCAGTACTGAACCTGTACCGAGGAGATTAGAGCGGAGAATCCTCACCACCACAGACCATGTGGTTGAGTAAAGGATCAGCACAGTGGATGCCCAGAACTAGTTAAAGAGTTGGAACTGAAAATGTTGGGAACACTCAGTCGGTCAGAGAGTATCTGTGGAGAGAGAAACAGAGTTAACACTTCAGGTCAATAACATTTCATCACAACCCCTTCATCAGTACTCTTTCCACAGATGCTGTCTGACCAGCTGAGTGTATCCAGTATTTTCCGATTCCATTTCAGATTTCCAAGATCCAAAGTAGCTTGCTTTTGAAACAGAAATGATCTCATGTTGATGAAAATCTGTGATACAGATTTTGAGGATTTGACAGTGGGAGGAGATCTACTGCATTTCTAACAGAACTCCAGGCAAATTTCAGTTAACACAGGATCAGGAGGAGGCCATTCAGCCCCTCAAACCTGTTCCATCATTCATTTACATCATGGCTGGTCTAAATCTGAACTTCATTTACCCGCATTGGTTCCATATCCGTTAATATCTCTGCCTGATAACCTCAGCATTTTATTAGGAGTTGTGAAGTTCACAATTCCACTAACCTCTATGTGAAGAAGTGTTTCCTGACATCAGTCCTGAACAACCTAGCTCTACCTTTAATGTTGCATAGAATTTACAGTACAGAACCAGGCCATTCGGCCCAGGTGTTTCATGCCAGTGTTTATGCTGCACACGATCCTCCTCACACTCTACTCCATCATGCACTATCACAGGTAGACAGGGTGGTGAAGAAGGTGGATGGCATGCTTGCCTTCATCGGCTGAGGCATTGAGTACAAGAGTTGGGACATCATGTTACAGTTGTATATAACGTTGGTTCGGCTGCATTTGGAGTACTGTGTGCAGTTCTGGTCGCCGCACTACAGGAAAGATGTGATTAAGATAGAGAGGGTGCAGAAAAGATTCACCAGGATGTTGCCTGGTTTGGAGGACTTGAGTTATAAAGAGAGATTGGATAGGCTGGGTCTGTTTTCCCTGGATCGAAGGAGGCTGAGAGGCGACGTGATAGAGGTATATAAAATTATGAGAGGCATAGATAGGGTAGATAATCTGAGTCTGTTTCCCATGGTAGGGGTGACTAAAACTAGAGGGCATAGAATTAAGGTGAGATAGAGGAGGTTTAAAGGGGATCAAAGGGGCACATTTTTCACACAAAGAATAGTGGGTATCTGGAATGAGCTGCCTGAGGAGGTGGTGGAGGCAGGAACAGTAGCAACATTTAAGAGGCATCTGGACAGGTACTTGAATGAGCAAGGCATAGTAAGATATGGAATTAATGCAGGCAGGTGGGATTAGTATAAATTGGCATTATGGTCGGCATGGAAGTGGTGGGCCGAAGGGCCTGTTTCTATTCTGTATGACTCTGTGACTATCATAATATCTTTGCATTCATTTCTCCATCATGTGTTTATTCAGCTTCCCTTTAAATCCATCTGTGTTATTCACTTCAACACATATTCCAAACAGGTGCAAGTAGCAGATTGAATAGCAAGTTGTCTAAATATCACTAAACAGAATGCTAGCAAGTTCCACATTCTAACTATTATATTGGGAAATAAGTTTCTGCTGGATTCCTGATTGGATATATCCATGTTCCTCTTTTATTTATTACACCTAGTTTTAGACCTCCCAACCTCAGAAGTGGAAACATCTTCTACACCTTTATCTTATCAAATTACTTCACAATGTTCAGTCCTTCTATTAGATCAGCTCTCAGCCTTGTCTTTTCATAGAGATAATCACACCAGCCTGTTCAAATGTTCACCATAGTTATAACCTCTCCGTTCTGGTATCATCCTCCTACTTTGTTTGTATTTTACTCTTTGTTAATCTGTTTTGGTACTTTTAATGATTTGCATATTTCTACCACGAGATCCTTTTGCTCCTCCATTCAATTTAGAGTCGGATTTTCCAAGGAATTGTCACCCGCCATATTCCTCCCACCAAAATTCACCACCTCACACTTAGCAAGATTCTAAATCATTTGCTGCTCACACATCCATTTTGCACGTTTATGAGTGTTTTCCTGTATTTTATCACAGTTTTCCTCAGTATTAACTACACTTCTCAGTTTCCTATAATTGTTTTTTTTTTTGAAATTTTACCTTGCGATTCCTGAAACCAAATAGTTGATATAAACAGTGGTCCCAGAACCAATCCCTGTGGAACACCACTACCCACCTCCCGCCAGTCTGAGTAAGCAGCTTTACCCCTTACCCTGATTAATGTTTTATCACCAGTTTATTATCCAATCTGCTACTTTCCTCAGTTTGGAATCCTATGGTTATTTCACAGACAGTGACAGACAGTGTTAAATACACAAATTCATTAATATTAAACTGTGTGTTCACTCATTCCCTGGAGATGATGTTTGTCCTTCCAAACATTGCAAGGCTCCAGATTAAGATGTTTCATTCATGCAGTTTTGTCGGTTCATTTCTCGCTGTGTTTGATACTTTGTTTAGTTACTGAAAATATATAATTAATTAATTGATCCTGATCAATTATTTGTTTCTCCATTTATAAGGCACAGTTGAAACAAATCAATACAAATTAGTGGAGAGCACTATGAGCAGTTTTGATTCCAAGAATCTCCAAAGTTAACTGATTGAAACAGTAACAGGGATCTCCATAATTAACTAATTGAAACACTAACAGGGATCTCCAAAGTTATCGAATTGAAACACTAACATGGATCTCTAAAGTTAACTAACTGAAACACTATCAGGGATCTCCAAAGTTAACTAATTGAAACACTAACAGGGATCTACAAATTTAACCAATTGAAACAATAACAATAATCTCCAAAGATAACTAATTGAAACACTAACAGGGATCTCCATAATTAACTAATTGAAACACTAACGGGGATCTCCATAATTAACTAATTGAAACACTAACAGGAATCTCCAAAGATAACTAATTGAAACACTAACAGGGATCTCCATAATTAACTAATTGAAACACTAACGGGGATCTCCATAATTAACTAATTGAAACACTAACAGGAATCTCCAAAGATAACTAATTGAAACACTAACAGGGATCTCCATAATTAACTAATTGAAACACTAACGGGGATCTCCATAATTAACTAATTGAAACACTAACAGGGATCTCCAAAGAAAACTAATTGAAACACTAACAGGGATCTCCTAAGTTAACTAATTGAAACACTAACAGGGATCTCCATAATTAAGTAATTGAAACACTAACAGGGATCTCCATAATTAACTAATTGAAACACTAACAGGGATCTCCATAATTAACTAATTGAAACACTAAAAGGAATCTCCAAAGTTATCGAATTGAAACACTAACAGGGATCTCCAAAGAAAACTAATTGAAACACTAACAGGGATCTCCATAATTAACTAATTGAAACACTAACAGGGATCTCCATAATTAACTAATTGAAACACTAACAGGGATCTCCAAAGAAAACTAATTGAAACACTAACAGGGATCTCCTAAGTTAACTAATTGAAACACTAACAGGGATCTCCATAATTAACTAATTGAAACACTAACAGGGATCTCCATAATTAACTAATTGAAACACTAAAAGGAATCTCCAAAGTTAACTATTTGAAACACTAACAGGGATCTCCAAAGTTAACTAATTGAAACACTAACAGGGATCTCCATAATTAACTAATTGAAACACTAACAGGGATCTCCATAATTAACTAATTGAAACACTAACAGGAATCTCCAAAGTCAGCTAATTGAAACACTAACAGGGATCTCCAAAGTCAGCTAATTGAAACACTAACAGGAATCTCCAAAGTTAACTAATTGAAACACTAACAGGAATCTCCAAAGTCAACTAATTGAAACACTAACAGGAATCTCCAAAGTTAACTCATTGAAACATTAACCGGAATCTCCAAAGTCAACGAATTGAAACACTAACAGGAATCTCCAAAGATAACAATTGAAGCACTAACAGGGATCTCCAAAGATAACTAATTGAAACACGAACAGGGATCTCCAAAGATAACTAATTGAAACACTAACAGGGATCTCCAAAGATAACTAATTGAAACACTAACAGGGATCTCAAAAGTTAACTAATTGAAACACGAACAGGGATCGCCAAAGTTAACTCATTGAAACACTAACAAGAATCTCCAAAGTTAACTAATTGAAACACTAACAGGAATCTCCAAAGTTAACTAATTGATACACTAACAAGAATCTCCAAAGTTAACTAATTGAAACACTAACAGGGATCTCCAAAGATAACTAATTGAAACACTAACAGGGATCTCCATAATTAACTAATTGAAACACTAACGGGGATCTCCATAATTAACTAATTGAAACACTAACAGGAATCTCCAAAGATAACTAATTGAAACACTAACAGGGATCTCCATAATTAACTAATTGAAACACTAACGGGGATCTCCATAATTAACTAATTGAAACACTAACAGGGATCTCCAAAGAAAACTAATTGAAACACTAACAGGGATCTCCTAAGTTAACTAATTGAAACACTAACAGGGATCTCCATAATTAAGTAATTGAAACACTAACAGGGATCTCCATAATTAACTAATTGAAACACTAACAGGGATCTCCATAATTAACTAATTGAAACACTAAAAGGAATCTCCAAAGTTATCGAATTGAAACACTAACAGGGATCTCCAAAGAAAACTAATTGAAACACTAACAGGGATCTCCATAATTAACTAATTGAAACACTAACAGGGATCTCCAAAGAAAACTAATTGAAACACTAACAGGGATCTCCTAAGTTAACTAATTGAAACACTAACAGGGATCTCCATAATTAACTAATTGAAACACTAACAGGGATCTCCATAATTAACTAATTGAAACACTAAAAGGAATCTCCAAAGTTAACTATTTGAAACACTAACAGGGATCTCCAAAGTTAACTAATTGAAACACTAACAGGGATCTCCATAATTAACTAATTGAAACACTAACGGGGATCTCCATAATTAACTAATTGAAACACTAACAGGGATCTCCATAATTAACTAATTGAAACACTAAAAGGAATCTCCAAAGTTAACTATTTGAAACACTAACAGGGATCTCCAAAGTTAACTAATTGAAACACTAACAGGGATCTCCATAATTAACTAATTGAAACACTAACGGGGATCTCCATAATTAACTAATTGAAACACTAACAGGGATCTCCATAATTAACTAATTGAAACACTAACGGGGATCTCCATAATTAACTAATTGAAACACTAACAGGGATCTCCATAATTAACTAATTGAAACACTAACAGGGATCTCCATAATTAACTAATTGAAACACTAACAGGAATCTCCAAAGTCAGCTAATTGAAACACTAACAGGGATCTCCAAAGTCAGCTAATTGAAACACTAACAGGAATCTCCAAAGTTAACTAATTGAAACACTAACAGGAATCTCCAAAGTCAACTAATTGAAACACTAACAGGAATCTCCAAAGTTAACTCATTGAAACATTAACCGGAATCTCCAAAGTCAACGAATTGAAACACTAACAGGAATCTCCAAAGATAACAATTGAAGCACTAACAGGGATCTCCAAAGATAACTAATTGAAACACGAACAGGGATCTCCAAAGATAACTAATTGAAACACTAACAGGGATCTCCAAAGATAACTAATTGAAACACTAACAGGGATCTCAAAAGTTAACTAATTGAAACACGAACAGGGATCGCCAAAGTTAACTCATTGAAACACTAACAAGAATCTCCAAAGTTAACTAATTGAAACACTAACAGGAATCTCCAAAGTTAACTAATTGATACACTAACAAGAATCTCCAAAGTTAACTAATTGAAACACTAACAGGGATCTCCAAAGTTAACTAATTGAAACACTAACAGGAATCTCCTAAGTTAACTGCTTGAAACTTAGCTATGAGGCGAGGTTGGAAAAACGCAGATTGTTTTCACTGGAACGACGGAGGTGGAGGGGCGACATGATAGAGGTTCACAAAGTTATGAGCGTCATGGACATAATGGATCGTCAGCAGCTTTATCCCAGGGTGGAAGAGTCAGTTACTAGGGGACATCGGTTTAATGTGCGAGGGGCAAAGTTTAGAGTGGATGTGCGAGACAAGTTTTTTACACAGAGAGTGGTGAGTGCCTGGAACTTGCTGCCGGGGGAGGTGGTGGAAGCAGATACGATAGCGACGTTTAAGAGACATCTTGACAAATATATGAATAGGAAGGGAATAGAGGGATATGGGCCCCGGAAGTGCAGAAGGTGTTAGTTTAGGCAGGCATCAAGATCTGCGCAGGCTTGGAGGGCCGAATGGACTGTTCCTGTGCTGTACTGTTCTTTGTTCTTTGAAACACTAAGCTGATCCGCTGTGAGCAGGGTTCGAACATATGTACGGAAGTGAGTTTTGAATTTAACTCGTTTCCCATTTGGCCACGGAAACTGCATAGACACTGCTGCTAATGTGAATTATTGCAATTGCTGCAAATCTGAAAATCAGTCAGAAACCGCTGGAAATATCAGCAGGTCGGAAAGCATCAGTGGAGAGAGAAACAGAGTTAATGTTTCATGTCGATGACTTTTCATCAGATCTGGGAAAAGTTAGAGATGTAACAGGACAGAGGCGGGGAAACAGGGAGGAGAAGAAACAAAATGAAATGTTTGTGATAAGGTGGAAAGCAGAAGAGATGAAATGACAGAAGGGATGACAGTGCGAGGCTGAAGAGCAGAGAATTCAAATTACTGTCAGATTATTTCTCTGCTTCACTCCCACTCTTTCCTCTCTGCCCTCGGCCACCTTACACTGTTCTACTGAAGATCAATGGAAACTCGAGGAACAGCACCTCATTTTTCCAATGAGCAAGTGTCCAGCATTCCAGACTCAACATTGATCTCAGTAAGTGAAGATCATAACAAATACTCCCATTGATACAGACATAAACAGGATGGTAGGGTATATCTACTAGAGAGCTGAAAGGACATAAACAGGATGGTAGGGTATATCTAGTAGAGAGCTGAAAGGACATAAACAGGATGGTAGGGTATATCTAGTAGAGAGCTGAAAGGACATAAACAGGATGGTAGGGTATATCTACTAGAGAGCTGAAAGGACATAAACAGGATGGTAGGGTATATCTACTAGAGAGCTGAAAGGATCAGTTCTTGGTCCTCAGCTATGAACAATCTATTTCAATGTCAGAAATGAAGGGACAGTGGGCCATGTCTGCACGTTTACTGATGATACAAAGTGAGACGTGAGTTTAAATAGTGAGATGGTTGTAAAGAGCCTGCAATTGGATGTAGACAGTTTGAATGATTGGGGAAAGAAGCTTGCAGATAGAGAATATTGTCGGGAAATGTGAACTTATCCAATTTAATAGAAGGAATGGAAAAGTAGAGTGTTTTTAAGAAAGTAAGAGACTTGTAAATGTTAATATTCAGAGGGATTTGAGGATGTTTGTATTAGAATCACAGAATGTCGATAGACAGGTACTGCAAGAAATCAGGAAGACAGACGATATGTTAACCATTATTGTAAGAACTTGTGTATAGGAGTGAGGCAGTCTTGCTACAATTGTACAGGCCTTTGCTGAAACCACAACAGAAATACTGTGCACAGTGTTGGTCTCCTTACCGAAGGAAGGATGTACTTTACTTCGAGGGAGAGAAACAAAGGTTCATTACATTGATTCCTGGGATGGCAGGGCTGTTGTCTGAGCAGACATAGAACATAGAACATAGAACATGACAGCGCAGTACAGGCCCTTCGGCCCTCGATGTTGCGCCGACCTGTGAAACCATCTGACCTACACTATTCCATATTCATCCATATGTCTATCCACTGACCATTTAAATGCCCGTAAAGTTGGCGAGTCTACTACTGTTGCAGGCAGGGCGTTCCACGCCCCTACTACTCTCTGAGTAAAGAAACTACCTCTAACATCTGTCCGATATCTATCACCCCTCAACTTAAAGCTATGTCCCCTCGTGTTTGTCATCACCATCCGAGGAAAAAGGCTCTCACTATCCACCCTATCTAACCCTCTGATTATCTTATATGTCTCTATTAAGTCACCTCTCCTCCACCTTCTCTCCAACGAAAACAACCTCAAGTCCCTCAGCCTTTCCTCGTAAGACCTTCCCTCCATACCAGGCAACATCCTAGTAAATCTCCTCTGCACCCTTTCCATAGCGTCCACATCCTTCCAATAATGCGGTGACCAGAACTGCACGCAATACTCCAGGTGCGGTCTCACCAGAGTTTTGTACAGCTGCAGCATGACCTCGTGGCTCCGAAACTCGATCCCCCTACGAATAAAAGCTAACACACCATATGCCTTCTTAACAGCCCTATTAACCTGGGTGGCAACTTTCAGGGATTTATGTACCTGGGCACCAAGATCTCTCTGCTCATCTACACTACCAAGAATCTTCCCATTAGCCCAGTACTCTGCATTCCTGTTACTCCTTCCAAAGTGAATCACCTCACACTTTTCCGCATTAAACTCCATTTGCCATCTCTCAGCCCAGCTCTGCAGCCTATCTATGTCCCTCTGTACCCTACAACATCCTTCGGCACTATCCACAACTCCACCGACCTTAGTGTCATCTGCAAATTTACTAACCCACCCTTCTACACCCTCTTCCAGGTCATTTATAAACATGACAAACAGCAGTGGCCCCAAAACAGTTCCTTGCGGTACACCACTAGTAACTAAACTCCAGGATGAACATTTGCCATCAACCACCACCCTCTGTCTTCTTTCAGCTTGCCAATTTCTGATCCAAAGCACTACATCACCTTCAATCCCAAACTTCCATATTTTCTGCAAACGCCTACCGTGGGGAACCTTATCAAATGCCTTACTGAAATCCATATACACCACATCCACGGCTTTACCCTCATCCACCTGTTTGGTCACCTTCTCAAAAAACTCAATAAGGTTTGTGAGGCACGACCTACCCTTCACAAAACCGTGCTGACTATCGCTAATGAACTTATTCTTTTCAAGATGATTGTAAATCCTATCTCTTATAACCTTTTCCAACATTTTACCAACAACCGAAGTAAGGCTCACAGGTCTATAATTACCAGGGCTGTCTCTACTCCTCTTCTTGAACAAGGGGACAACATTTGCTATCCTCCAGTCTTCCGGTACTATTCCTGTCGACAATGATGACATAAAGATCAAGGACAAAACCTCCGCAATCTCCTCCCTGGCTTCCCAGAGAATCCTAGGATAAATCCCATCTGGCCCAGGGGACTTATCTATTTTCCTACTTTCCAAAATTGTTAATACTTCCTCCTTGTGAACCTCAATCCCATCTAGCCTAGTAGTCTGAATCTCAGTATTCTCCTCAACAACATTTTCTTTCTCTACTGTAAATACTGACGAAAAATATTCATTTAACGCTTCCCCTATCTCCTCTGATTCCACACACAACTTCCCACTACTATCCTTGATTGGCCCTAATCTAACTCAAGTCATTCTTTTATTCCTGATATACCTATAGAAAACCTTAGGGTTTTCCTTGATCCTATCCACCAATGACTTCTCGTGTCCTCTCCTTGCTCTTCTTAGCTCTCCCTTTAGATCCTTCCTGGCTAGCTTGTAACTCTCAAGCGCCCTAACTGAGCCTTCACGTCTCATCCTAACATAACCCTTCTTCTTCCACTTGACAAGTGCTTCAACTTCTTTAGTAAACCATGGCTCCCTCGCTCGACAACTTCCTCCCTGCCTGACAGGTGCATATTTATCAAGGACACGCAGTAGCTGCTCCTTGAATAAGCTCCACATTTCGATTGTTCCCATCCCCTGCAGTTTCCTTCCCCATCCTACGCATCCTAAATCTTGCCTAATCGCATCATAATTTCCTTTCCCCCAGCTATAATTCTTGCCCTGCGGTATATACCTGCCCCTGCCCATCGCTAAGGTAAACCTAACCGAATTGTGATCGCTATCACCAAAGTGCTCACCTACATCTAAATCGAACACCTGGCCGGGTTCATTACCCAGTACCAAATCCAATGTGGCATCGCCCCTGGTTGGCCTGTCTACATACTGTGTCAGAAAACCCTCCTGCACACACTGGACAAAAACAGACCCATCTAAAGTACTCGAACTATAGTATTTCCAGTCAATATTTGGAAAGTTAAAGTCCCCCATAACAACTACCCTGTTACTCTCGCCCCTGTCGAGAATCATCTTCGCTATCCTTTCCTCTACATCTCTGGAACTATTCGGAGGTCTATAGAAAACTCCCAACAGGGTGACCTCTCCTCTCCTGTTTCTAACCTCGGCCCATACTACCTCAGTAGACGAGTCCTCAAACGTCCTTTCTGCCGCTGTAATACTCTCCTTGATTAACAATGCCACACCACCCCCCCTTTTACCATCTTCTCTGTTCTTACTGAAACATCTAAATCCCGGAACCTGCAACATCCATTCCTGTCCCTGCTCTACCCATGTCTCCGAAATGGCCACAACATAGAGTAGAATGGGCTTATGTTCTCTGGAGTTTAGTGGAATGAAAGTTGATTTCTTTGAAATGAATAACATTGTCCGAGGGTTTGAATCTTCTAACTCAGAGGCGAGTGTCCTACCAACTGACCTAAAGCGTACAGATGGTGATTCAAACAAACATTCAGTCTGTGGTGTAACTGGAAACTCGGAATGGTCAATTCTTCTGTTTCTGGAGATGGGGAATGTCATTATTTGTGGATTTTCTCTTTAGTGTTTTGCTTGACTCTCTTTGAGGCCCCTTCCCATTCCTCTGTCTCCTGGACTGTCTTGTGGGCTGTGTTCTCTGATGCAGTTTTCAATGGCTGGCAAACACAAGCCTTCCAGTGATTTCCCATTGTCTCTGCCCTGTGGTTATACAGACTGATTCGACCCGACAGCAGCTGGTGTTTACAACGGTTTCCACAGTCTCTGGAGGCCTCATTATCTGTAGCTTTCCAGACAGGCTGTAGAACACTTGTCTAATTAATCCAAGCTTCCAAAATGAGCTAAAAGCTAAATACTGCGGATGCTGGAAATCTCAAATAAAAACAAGAAATGCTGGAATTACTCAGCAGGTCTGGCAGCATCTGTGGAAAGAGAAGCAGAGTTAACGTTTCGGAAATGTTAACTCTGCTTCTCTTTCCACAGATGCTGCCAGACCTGCTGAGTGATTCCAGTATTTCTTGTTTTTATTCCAAAATGAACTGTCAGTTTAACAGGTCCTTTGCTGAATTGATGCTTTAAAACAGACTCATCTACTTTAGTAGGGATGTAATCCAGGTTTCTGAGCCAAATATCTTTAAAAGCATTATTGAAATGACTAACATCCTTTCTGAGGAGGAAGATGATAAAAATTGTTACAAACATTGAACCTGAGACTTGATGAATCCGCTGTGATCCAGGTTCAAACTTGTACAGAGAAACCCCGGAGGATTTCCAGTCCAACACCGTAACCACTCAGTCATCACAGCTGCACAAAGGCATTGCCCAGCAGTTTAACTTCTCAAATCTCCGACCCTGTTCTCTGTGTTAAATCTCAGCAACGCTTATTGTGTGGATTTTGTGATGTTCAATTTGTACAAATACATAAAATCAAAATGAATCACACAGATCGTTAAAATAATCTCACTTTCTGATATTAATAGCATGCAACACAATATGTTAAGAGAATTTACAAATTCCATGTTATTTATATTTAACCACAAGAATACCCACAGTCGATGGTTGAAATGCAGGGAGTTATGGGAGGTCTGAGAATAAGAGACAAAGCTAAAAGACCATTAAAAGGTAAGAGTGGGGTTTGCTGAATTCCCTGAAGGTGATTCCCAGATAGTACTTTATTACATTTCCAGAGAATTCACTGAAGGTTATTTATAGATGGTCTTTTATTTTGTAAATGGACCCTTGTAGGTTCATTATGCACAGTCTCTTATTATTCGGGATATTGATTTCCTTAAGGTAGTTTAAGGATCGTACCTTGGTACTTTGAATTTAAGTTCCCTCAGACTCTCTATAGACTGTTCTGTTTTATTTGATGCAGATTAATCTGAAGGAACTTTATAAACTATCCCTTATTTTAATGATTACTGCTCCAAAGGAGATTTATGGGCAGCACTCTATATTTGGATGGAGATTTCTACAAAGAAGAATTGTGGACAGTCCCTGATTATTGTAATGGATGAATAATTCTCTATTGAAAGGATGTTCTCCTTTTGTTCAATGGTGATTTTTTCTAACTGTGTTTTATGGAAATACCCTCATAATTCAGAGCAGAGACTTCTCCAGAGGCAGCTTATCGACAGTCCCATATTCATTGTGATGTTTCACATCTTCCACCCTATCACAGACTGTCCCTTTTGTTCTTCTTTCCATCCTCCCCCCTTTCACTTGCTCAAAACCTATTACATTTCTATCTTTTCTCAGTTCTGATGAAAGGTCACAGATCTGAAACATTAACTCTGTTTCTCTCTCCACAAATACTGCCTGACCTGATGAGAATATCCAATATTTTCTGTTCTATATGTTGTGGTGTGATTTCCATTCCTGTGATTTGTGGGATCTCTTTAAGCTGTGGGAAACATGTGAGAATCTGTATTCTTTGTGTGTGTGGTACTGCTGCAGCAATCCTAGGTATAAATCATTGTCCATTGTTCAGTTCAGTAAAGACTGAGCTTGGAATAAGTTCTCATTTCCTCAGACATTACTCCTAAAAAAACATATTTTTAAAAGCAAAATTTCTTGTCCACTGCCGCGAATTGAATCTTCATTATTGAGCCAGACCCGTGCAGTTAAACAGGTAAGTTTACCTGTATCTGTGTGATCTGCATCTCCTTGTCCAATCAGGCAGTTTGGTGATTGAAGTGACAGTGACAGGGATTGTATTATTAGATTGCCCTGAGTGTCCCTCCTTCAAATCTCCATTTAAAATGTTCTGTTCAATTCTAACAATGAGTGGTAATTATGGGTGGAACTCCGGAGTTCAACGTACCGGCACTCATTGGATCATGTAACCTGAGATATTCTACACAATTTTCTTTTGTGTAAAAGCGGCTTGCAGGGAACTGATTATTTGCTTTTAAAAGTTGGAACAAAGACAGCATTTCTCACAGAAAATGCGAGGAGGTTTTGTGGATATGTGGATTGAAAATGATTTCAGCCAGGTCAGTGAGTGTTTCTGGACAATGTGTAACTATATAAATATATCTCCTCTTGTATCACAGCTCCTCTCCAGCTGTCTGAGCATTAAACCCCTTTGTGTGGAGTTGTATCTTAAACAGGCATCTGTTTAGTGATGTCAGTGCTGAAATGTCGTGCTCTACACATTTACTATTTAATCCATTTGAACGTTTTATCCAGACTAGATTATTCTTTGGCTCGGCAACATAAGTTACAATCTCTCACTCAGGCCGTGCATTGACATCATTTTTGGGCGATGGCTCTCTTGAAGGTTTCTGGTTCAGTTAATTGGTATTGGAACAGTTTCTGGGTGCTGGGACAGTTTGAGTGTTGAGATCAGAAATGGTTACTTGGTCAGTTTCCAGGTGCTGGGTGAGTGAACATGTCTTGGATTAGGCGAGGCACACCTGGTCAGATTCCAGGTGCTGTGTCAGTGAACATGTCCTGGGTTAGGTGATGATCACCTGGTCAGTTTCCAGGTGCTGTGTCAGTGAACATGTCCTGGATTAGGTGATGATCACCTGGTCAGTTTCCAGGTACTGGGTCAGTGAACATGTCCTGGGTTAGGTGATGATCACCTGGTCAGATTCCAGGTGCTGTGTCAGTGAACATGTCCTGGGTTAGGTGATGCTCACATGGTCAGTTTCCAGGTGCTGTGTCAGTGAACATGTCCTGGGTTAGGTGATGCTCACATGGTCAGTTTCCAGGTGCTGTGTCAGTGAACATGTCCTGGGTTAGGTGATGATCACCTGGTTAGTTTCCAGGTACTGGGTCAGTGAACGTGTCCTGGGTTAGGTGATGCTCACCTGGTCAGTTTCCAGGTACTGGGTCAGTGAACATGTCCTGGATTAGGTGATGATCGCCTGGTAAGTTTCCAGGTGCTGGGTCAGTGAACATGTCCTGGGTTAGGTGATGCTCACCTGGTCAGTTCCCAGGTACTGCGTCAGTGAACATGTCCTGGATTAGATGATGATCGCCTGGTCAGTTTCCAGGTGCTGGGTCAGTGAACATGTCCTGGATTAGGCGATGATCACCTGGTCAGTTTCCAGGTGCTGGGTCAGTGAACATGTCCTGGGTTAGGTGATGATCACCTGGTTAGTTTCCAGGTGCTGGGTCAGTGAACATGTCCTGGGTTAGGTGATGCTCACCTGGTCAGTTTCCAGGTACTGGGTCAGTGAACATGTCCTGGGTTAGGTGATGATCACCTGATCAGTTTCCAGGTGCTGGGTCAGTGAACATGTCCTGGGTTAGGTGATGATCACCTGGTCAGTTTCCAGGTACTGGGTCAGTGAACATGTCCTGGGTTAGGTGATGATCACCTGGTCAGTTTCCAGGTACTGTGTCAGTGAACATGTCCTGGGTTAGGTGATGATCACCTGGTCAGTTTCCAGGTACTGGGTCAGTGAACATGTCCTGGGTTAGGTGATGATCACCTGGATAGTTTCCAGGTGCTAGGTCAGTGAACATGTCCTGGGTTAGGTGATGCTCACCTGGTCAGTTTCCAGGTGCTGGGTCAGTGAACATGTCCTGGATTAGGCGATGATCACCTGGTCAGTTTCCAGGTACTGGGTCAGTGAACATGTCCTGGGTTAGGTGATGATCACCTGATCAGTTTCCAGGTGCTGGGTCAGTGAACATGTCCTGGGTTAGGTGATGATCACCTGGATAGTTTCCAGGTGCTAGGTCAGTGAACATGTCCTGGGTTAGGTGATGCTCACCTGGTCAGTTTCCAGGTGCTGGGTCAGTGAACATGTCCTGGGTTAGGTGATGATCACCTGGTTAGTTTCCAGGTGCTGGGTCAGTGAACATGTCCTGGGTTAGGTGATGCTCACCTGGTCAGTTTCCAGGTACTGGGTCAGTGAACATGTCCTGGGTTAGGTGATGATCACCTGGTCAGTTTCCAGGTGCTGGGTCAGTGAACATGTCCTGGGTTAGGTGATGCTCACCTGGTCAGTTTCCAGGTACTGGGTCAGTGAACATGTCCTGGGTTAGGTGATGATCACCTGATCAGTTTCCAGGTGCTGGGTCAGTGAACATGTCCTGGGTTAGGTGATGATCACCTGGTCAGTTTCCAGGTGCTAGGTCAGTGAACATGTCCTGGGTTAGGTGATGATCACCTGGTCAGTTTCCAGGTGCTGGGTCAGTGAACATGTCCTGGGTTAGGCGATGATCACCTGGTCAGTTTCCAGGTACTGGGTCAGTGAACATGTCCTGGGTTAGGCGATGATCACCTGGTCAGTTTCCAGGTACTGGGTCAGTGAACGTGTCCTGGGTTAGGTGATGCGCACCTGGTCAGTTTCCAGGTACTGGGTCAGTGAACATGTCCTGGATTAGGTGATGATCGCCTGGTAAGTTTCCAGGTGCTGGGTCAGTGAACATGTCCTGGGTTAGGTGATGATCACCTGGTCAGTTTCCAGGTACTGGGTCAGTGAACATGTCCTGGATTAGGTGAGGATCACCTGGTTAGATTCCAGGTGCTGGGTCAGTGAACATGTCCTGGATTAGGCGATGATCACCTGGTTAGTTTCCAGGTACTGGGTCAGTGAACATGTCCTGGGTTAGGTGATGCTCACCTGGTCAGTTTCCAGGTACTGGGTCAGTGAACATGTCCTGGGTTAGTTGATGATCACCTGGTCATTTTCCAGGTGCTGTGTCAGTGAACATGTCCTGGGTTAGGTGATGATCACCTGGTTAGTTTCCAGGTGCTGGGTCAGTGAACATGTCCTGGGTTAGGTGATGATCACCTGGTTAGTTTCCAGGTACTGGGTCAGTGAACATGTCCTGGGTTAGGCGATGATCACCTGGTCAGTTTCCAGGTACTGGGTCAGTGAACATGTCCTGGGTTAGGTGATGCTCACCTGGTCAGTTTCCAGGTGCTGGGTCAGTGAACATGTCCTGGATTAGGTGATGATCACCTGGTGAGTTTCCAGGTACTGGGTCAGTGAACATGTCCTGGGTTAGGTGATGATCACCTGGTTAGTTTCCAGGTGCTAGGTCAGTGAATATGTCCTGGATTAGGCGATGATCACCTGGTCAGTTTCCAGGTGCTGTGTCAGTGAACATGTCCTGTATTAGGTGATGATCACCTGGTTAGTTTCCAGGTGCTAGGTCAGTGAATATGTCCTGGATTAGGCGATGATCACCTGGTCAGTTTCCAGGTGCTGTGTCAGTGAACATGTCCTGGATTAGGCGATGATCACCTGGTCAGTTTCCAGGTACTGGGTCAGTGAATATGTCCTGGATTAGGCGATGATCACCTGGTCAGTTTCCAGGTGCTGGGTCAGTGAATATGTCCTGGGTTAGGTGATGATCACCTGGTTAGTTTCCAGGTGCTGGGTCAGTGAACATGTCCTGGGTTAGGTGATGATCACCTGATCAGTTTCCAGGTGCTGGGTCAGTGAACATGTCCTGGGTTAGGTGATGATCACCTGGTCAGTTTCCAGGTGCTAGGTCAGTGAACATGTCCTGGGTTAGGTGATGATCAGCTGGTGAGTTTCCAGGTGCTGGGTCAGTGAACATGTCCTGGGTTAGGTGATGATCACCTGGTCAGTTTCCAGGTGCTGTGTCAGTGAACATGTCCTGGGTTAGGTGATACTCACCTGGTCAGTTTCCAGGCACTGGGTCAGTGAACATGTCCTGGGTTAGTTGATGATCACCTGGTGAGTTTCCAGGTGCTGGGTCAGTGAACATGTCCTGGGTTAGGTGATGATCACCTGGTTAGTTTCCAGGTGCTCGGTCAGTGAACATGTCCTGGGTTAGGTGATGATCACCTGGTCAGTTTCCAGGTGCTGTGTCAGTGAACATGTCCTGGGTTAGGTGATGTTCACCTGGTCAGTTTCTGGAACTGTTCCAGAGTTGAGGTGTTCGGTCAGTCCTCCAGTATATTCTCCAATTCATAATCAGTATATGTACTTAACTGGAAAACGTATAATTTACAATACTGCTACAATGTAATCTCCAGATCATACAGTCAAATATATATGTTGCATGACTGGTATGTATTCCTGTCAGGGAATGATCTGCCTTCTAGATGCTATAACAATAGGAAAGGGTTGAAAGCAGGATATGTGGGACACTTCAATAGAGGTAATGGGTAATTATGGGTCATTCAATTAAACTAAAAGAACATCAGAAATAAAAGAACAGAACAGCAAACAGGGGCAGCCTTGTTCCCATGGGAATGTAGACTATGCATCTTATTTGGAATGTGATTATGAGTAAAGGAGCACTGGTGTTCTGGTTCAAGACAGGACAGGGGATGGTGTTGGGAGGAACCTCTATTTGGAATCATTGGTCCATCAAGAATGTTACATGTCTACAGTGTAAAAGATGCCTCTTTGCATTGTCACAGCTAGACTGATAACTTCAGCGGGAGGAAAAATGTGATCTCAGGGGTTATTAGACTGAAACCTGAGTAAAACAGGGCCTTGTGAATGTCTATATCTGCAATTGTAATAAGAGGATAATAGTTATTCAATGATTGGTCTAGTGTAATTTAGTGTGTTTGTATTATTGTAAGGGATGTACAAAGAGTGTCCAAATAGACAGAAGGTGGAGAAGATTTCAAAAGGCACAAAGACAAGTGATTTCACCCACAGCTGCAGATATTTATTGCCATGAATTTTACCCAAGGGAAAAACCGGGTCATATAAATGACACATTGCAAACAACTGTTCAGATACTGTGAGGTATCATATCTTACTTGTGCAGAATAAAGTTTTATCACTGCCATCAATTTGGGCCGATGTCGACTCAATGTAATTAATTAACTGTAATTAATCAAATGCAGGACTGAACCATGACAGAGGGTGCAGTCACTCTGGGTTCAGCATGAATTATTCAATAATTTAAACTTAATCACATCAGAGAACATTATTTCCAAATTCTTGAAGGAAACCTCAATGGCGGCCGTGGTACCCAGCATTCCAAGCGGGAATGAATATGCCGTACACACTCAACAGGAGGCCACCGCGCAGGCGCAAATCCAGCCGCACAGAGACACTGCGCATGCTCCAGAGACAGGCGGCCATTGCGGTGGAAGGCGGTTAAAGTCGGTGACGCACATAAGACTAATGCAGCCGGCGAGCGGGGAGGAGGCTTCAGAAGGACTTGGTGTAGCCCGCAAACGCGAATAAGAATGTCAATGTCCCGCTTTGGTAACTCAGGCTCCTTTCACCTGCGAAGAGAATGCGGGGAAGGAAAAAGAGGCGGGAGGATTCAGATCGTCGCCATTTTGCTGCTGGGGCAACAGAGCGCATGCGCAATATCCTGGTGATGTCAGTGAGTGGGCGTGGCTTCGGAATCCTCTGTGTTGAATTGGAGCTGACACAGCACAGGCTGGGGATGGAGGCTGGGATCTTCCTGTGCTCACTCAGCACAGGCTGGGGATGGAGGCTGGGATCTTCCTGTGCTCACTCAGCACAGGCTGGGGATGGAGGCTGGGATCTTCCTGTGCTCACTCAGCACAGGCTAGGGATGGAAGCTGGGATCTTCCTGTGCTCACTCAGCACAGGCTGGGGATGGAGGCTGGGATCTTCCTGTGCTCACTCAGCACAGGCTGGGAATGGAGGCTGGGATCTTCCTGTGCTCACTCAGCACAGGCTGTGGATGGAGGCTGGGATCTTCCTGTGCTCACTCAGCACAGGCTGGGGATGGAGGCTGGGATCTTCCTGTGCTCACTCAGCACAGGCTGTGGATGGAGTCTGGGATCTCCCTGTGCTCTGTATTGGGCTCAGTACTGCACTGTGCGTTTAACCCTCATTGTGTTGTTCTAATTGCTGCCTCTCTCTCTCTCTCTCTCTTGCAGTGGGTCTGGGAGTTCCTGACTGATCACAATGGCCTGATCCTTTCCACACATCACACACACTCAAGTTGGATGAGCCGCTGGTGGTGATGCAGGAGATGGAGAACTCCAGCCTTCCATCCACTCCACAGTGAGGTAAGATCACAAACTGATAACTCGTACTCGGGTGTGAACACAGCAGAAGCTGGGAATGGGGCCTGGGATCTTCCTGTGCTCTGAGAATGGGAATCAGTAACACATTATGTGAGAACAGCTAAATCAGCACAGGCTGGGGATGGAGGCTGGGATCTCCCCGTGCTCACTGACCCCACTCACTGTCCGCACTCACTGACCCCACTCACTGTCCCCACTCACAGTCCCCACTCACTGTCCCCACTCACTGACCCCACTCACTGTCCCCACTCACTGACCTCACTCACTGTCCCCACTCACTGTCCCCACTCACCACCCCACTCACTGACCCCACTCACTGACCCCACTCACTGACCCCACTCACTGACCCCACTCACTGACCCCACTCACTGTCCCCACTCACTGACCCCACTCACTGTCCCCACTCACTGACCCCACTCACTGTCCCCACTCACTGTCCCCACTCACTGTCCCCACTCACTGTCCCCACTCACTGACCCCACTCACTGTCCCCACTCACTGACCCCACTCACTGTCATCACTCACTGACCCCACTCACTGTCCCCACTCACTGTCCCCATTCACTGTCCCCACTCACTGTCCCCACTCACTGTCCCCAGTCACCGTCCCCAGTCACCGTCCCCAGTCACCGACCCCACTCACCGACCCCACTCACCGACCCCACTCACCGACCCCACTCACCGACCCCACTCACCGTTCCCACGCACTGACCCCACTCACTGACCCCACTCACTATCCGCACTCCCTGACCCACCACCACCCCACTCCACCACCACCACCACCCCACTCCAACACCACCACCACCCCACTCCAACATCACCACCACCCCACTCCAACAACACCACCACCCCACTCCACCACCACCACCACCCCACTCCACCACCACCACCACCCCACTCCACCACCACCACCCCACTCCACCACCACCACCACCCCACTCCACCACTACCACCACCCCAATCCACCACCACCACCACCACCCCACTCCAACACCACCACCACCCCACTCCAACACCACCACCACCCACTCCGACACCACCACCAACCCACTCCAACACCACCACCCCACTCCAACACCACCACCACCCCACTCCAACACCACCACCACCCCACTCCAACAGAACCACCACCCCACTCCAACAGCACCACCACCCCACTCCACCACCACCACCACCCCACTCCACCACCACCACCACCCCACTCCAACACCACCACCACCCCACTCCAACAACACCACCACCCCACTCCAACACCACCACCACCCCACTCCAACACCACCACCACCCCACTCCACCACCACCACCACCCCACTCCACCACCACCACCACCCCACTCCAACACCAACACCACCCCACTCCACCACCACCACCACCCCACTCCACCACCACCACCACCCCACTCCAACACCACCACCACCCCACTCCAACACCACCACCACCCCACTCCAACACCACCACCACCCCACTCCAACACCACCACCACCCCACTCCAACATCACCACCACCCCACTCCAACACCACCACCACCCCACTCCAACACCACCAACACCCCACACCAACACCACCACCACCCCACTCCAACACCACCACCACCACACTCCAACACCACCACCACTCCACTCCACCACCACCACCCCACTCCAACACCACCACCACCCTACTCCAACACCACCACCACCCCACTCCACCACCACCACCACCCCACTCCACCACCACCACCACCCCACTCCACCACCACCACCACCCCAATCCACCACCACCACCACCACCCCACTCCAACACCACCACCACCCCACTCCAACACCACCACCACCCCACTCCAACACCACCACCACCCCACTCCAATACCACCACCACCCCACTCCAACACCACCACCCCACTCCAACACCACCACCACCCCACTCCAACACCACCACCACCCCACTCCAACACCACCACCACCCCACTCCAACACCACCGCCACCCCACTCCAACACCACCGCCACCCCACTCCAACACCACCGCCACCCCACTCCACCACCACCACCACCCCACTCCAACACCACCACCACCCCACTCCAACACCACCACCACCCCACTCCAACACCACCACCACCCCACTCCAACACCACCACCACCCCACTCCAACACCACCACCCCACTCCAACACCACCACCCCACTCCAACACCACCACCCAACACCAAAACCACCACCCCACTCCAACACCACCACCACCCCACCCCACTCCAACCCCACCGCCACCCCACTCCACCACCACCACCACCCCACTCCAACAACACCACCACCCCACTCCAACACCACCACCACCCCACTCCAACACCACCACCACCCCACTCCACCACCACCACCACCCCACTCCACCACCACCACCACCCCACTCCACCACCACCACCACCCCACTCCAACACCACACCACCCCACTCCAACACGACCACCACCCCACTCCAAAACAACCACCCCACTCCAACACCACCAACACCCCACTCCAACTCCACCAACACACCACTCCAACACCACCCCACTCCACCACCACCACCACCCCACTCCAACACCACCAAAACCCAACTCCGACACCAACAAAACCCCACTCCAACACCACCACCAACCCACTCCAACACCACCACCACCTCACTCCAACACCAACACCACCCCACTCCAACACCATCACCACCCCACCCCAACACCACCACCACCCCACTCCACCACCACCACCACCCCACTCCACCACCAACACCACCATCCCACTCCAACACCACCACCCCACTCCAACACCACCACCCCACTCCACCACCACCACCACCCCACTCCACCACCACCACCACCCCACTCCACCACAACCACCACCCCACTCCACCACAACCACCACCCCACTCCACCACCACCACCACCCCACTCCACCACAACCACCAGCCCACTCCACCGCCACCACCACCCCACTCCAACACCACCACCACCCCTCTCCAACACCACCACCACCCCTCTCCAACACCACCACCACCCCTCTCCAACACCACCACCACCCCTCTCCAACTCCACCACCACCCCACTCCAACACCACCACCACCCCACTCCAACACCACCACCACCCCACTCCAACACCACCACCACCCCACTCCATCACCACCACCACCCCACTCCAACAGCACCACCACCCCACTCCAACAGCACCACCACCCCACTCCAACACCACCACCACCCCACCCCAACAACACCACCACCCCACTCCAACACCACCCCCACCCCACCCCACTCCAACACCACCAACACCCCACTCCAACACCACCACCACCCCACTCCAACACCACCACCTCCCCACTCCAACACCACCAGCACCCCACTCCAACACCACCACCACCCCACTCCAACACCACCACCACCCCACTCCAACACCTCCACCACCCCACTCCAACACCACAACCACCCCACCCCACTCCAACACCACCACCACCCCACTCCAACACCACCACCACTCCACTCCCACACCACCACCACCCCACTCCCACACCACCACCACCCCACTCCAACACCACCACCACCCCACTCCCACACCACCACCACCCCACTCCCACAACATCTCCACCCCACTCCAACACCGCCAACACCCCACTCCAACATCACCACCCCACTCCAACACCACCACCACCCCACTCCTACACCACCACCACCCCTCTCCAACACCACCGCCACCCCTCTCCAACACCACCACCACCCCTCTCCAACACCACCACCACCCCACTCCAACACCACCACCAACACCCCACTCCTACACCACCACCAACACCCCACTCCTACACCACCACCACCACCCCACTCCTACACCACCACCACCACCCCACTCCAACACCACCACCACCACCCCACTCCAACACCACCTCCACACCACTCCAACACCACCACCACCCCACTCCAACACCACCACCCCACTCCAACACCACCACCCTACTCCAACACCACCACCACCCCACTCCAATACCACCAACTAACTACTACGGAGTCAATAAAAAGGAATGAAACTGCACGGACCACCCAGCTTTGACCGGGAACGACCACGGCAAACCCAGCCCTGTCCACCCTGCGAAGTCCTCCTGACTAACATCTGGGGGCTTGTTGGGAGCCCAGCCGAAGTTGGGAGAGCTCTCCCACAGACTATTCAAGCAACAGCCTGAAAAAAGCCATAATCACGGGCAATGTCTCAGACACTGCCATCATCATCCCTGGGTATGTCCTGTCCCACCGGCAGGACAGACCCAGCAGAGGTATAGTGGCATACAGAAGGGACGGATTTGCCCTCAACAACGACCCTGGACCCCACGAAGTCTCATGGCATCAGATCAAACATGGACAAGGAAACCGCCTGCTGATTACCACCTACCACCCTCGCTCAGCTGATGAGTCAGTATTCCTCAATGTTGAACAGCACTTGGAGGAAGCACTGAGGGTGGCGAGGGCACAACATGTATTCTGGGTGGGGGACTTCAATGTCCATCACCAAGAGTGGCTCAGTAGCACCACTAGTGACCTCGTCCTCACCAATCCGCCTGCCGCAGATGCATCTGTCCATGACAGTGTTGGTAGGAGTGACCACTGCAAAGACCTTGTGGAGATAAAGTCCCAACATCCCATTTGGTATTCCCTCCATCGTATTGTGTGGCACTACCTCCGTGCTAAATGGGACAGATTTCGAACAGATCTAGCAATGCAAAACTGGACATCCATGAGGCGTCGTGGGCCATCAGCAGCAGCAGAATTGTACTCAACCACAATCTGTAACCTCATGGCCCGGCATATTCCCCATTCTACCATTACCATCAAGCTAGGAGACCAACCCTGGTTCAATGAAGCGTGCAGGAGGGCATGCTAGGAGCAGCACCAGGCATACCTCAAAATGAGGTGTCAACCTGATGAAGCTACAACCCAGGACTATCTGCGTGTAAAACTGCGTAAGCTAAGTGAACAGAGCTAAGCGAACCCAGAAGCAATGGATCAGGCCTAAGCTCTGCAGTCCTGCCACATCCAGCCCTGAATGGTGGTGGGTAATTATCCAACTACCTAGAGGAAGTGGCTCCACAAATATCGCCATCCTCAATGATGAGGGAGCCCAGCACATCACTGTGAAAGCTAAGGCTGAAGCATTTGCAACAATCTTCAGCCAGAAGGGCCGAGTTGAGGCTGATTTCGGCCTCCTCCTGAAGTCCCCAGCATCACAGATGACATACTTCAGCTAATTTGATTCATTCCACGTGATATCAAGAAAAGACTGAAGGCATTGGGTACTGAAAAAGCTATGGTGCCCTGACAATATTCTGGCAGTAGTACTGAAGACCTGTGCCCAGAACTTGCCGCACCCCTAGCCAAGCTGTTCCAGTACAGCTAAAACACTGGCATTTACCCTGCAATGTGGAAATTTGCCCAGGTATGTCCTGTACACAAAAAGCAGGACAAATCCAACTCGGCCAATTACAGCCCCATCAGCCTCCTCTCAATCATCAGTACAGTGATGGAAGGTGACTTCAACAGTGCCATGAAACGACACTTGCTCAGCAAGAACCTGTTCAGTGATGCTCAGTTTAGGTTCCACCAGGGCCATTCAGCTCCTGACCTCATTAAAGCCTTTGTTCAAACATGAACAAAAGAGCTGAACTCAAGAGGTGAGGTGAGAGTGACTGCCCTTGACATCAAGGCAGCATTTGACCGAGTATAGCATCAAGGAGCCCCAGCAAAACTGAGGTCAATGGGAATCAGGGGAAAGCCCTCCGCTGGCTGGATTCAAAACTAGAGCAATGGAAGATGGTTGTGATTGATGGAGGTCAATCATCTGATCTCCAGGACATCACTGTAGGAGTTCCTCAGGGTAGTGTCCTCGGCCCAACCATCTTCAGCTGATTCATCAATGACCTTCCATCAATCATAAGGTCAGAAGTGGGGATGTTCGCTGATGATTGAACAATGTTCAGCACCCTTCGTGACTTCTCAGATACTGAAAAGCAGTATGTGCAGAAATGCACCAAGACATGGACAATATCCAGGCGTGAGCTAAGTGTTAAATAACATTCGTGCCATACAAGTGCCAGATAATGAGCGATTCCAACAAGAGAGAATCGAACCATCTCCCTTTGACATTCACTGGCATTACCATCGCTGAATCCCCCACTATCAACATCCTGAGGGCTACCATTGGCCTGAAACTGAACTGGAGTAGCCATAGAATTACCGTGGCTACAAGAGCATGTCAGACGCTAGGAATCCTGAGGCGAGTAACTCACCTCCTGACTCCCCAAAGCCTGTCCACTATCTACAAGGCACAAGTCAGGAGTGTGATGGAATACTCTCCACTTGCCTGGATGGGTGCAGCTCCAACAACACTCAAGGAGCTCGACACCATCCAGAGCAAAGCAGCCTACTTGATTGGCCCCCCCATCCAGCAACATTCACTCCCTCCACAACCGATGCACAGTAGCAGCAGTGTGTACCATCTACAAGATGCACTGCAGCAATGCACCAAGGCTCCTTAGACAGCACCTTCCAAACCCACGACATCTACCAACTAGAAGGATAAGGGTATAAAATTATTGGGAACACCACCACCTGAAAGTTCCCCTCCAAGTCACACACCATCCTGACTTGGAACTATATCGCTGTTCCTTTACTATCGCTGGGTAAAAATCCTGGAACTCCCTTCCTAACAGCACTGTGGGTATACCTAACCCAAGTGGACTGCAGCGTTTCAAGAAGGCAGCTCACCACCACCTTCTCAAGGGCAATTCGGGATGGGCAATAAATGCTGGCCTAGCCTGCGACGCCCGCATCCCATGAATGAATAAAAAAAAGTCACGAGGGAAAAGGTACTGAACAAACTATTGTGATTGAAGGCAGACAAATCCCCAGGCCCTGATGGCCTACATCTTAGGGTCTGAAAGGAAATAGCAGCGGAGACAGTGGATCCATTGGTTATAATATTCCAAGATTCCCTGCATGCGGGAAAGGTTCCAGTGGATTGGAAAAATGCCTGTATTACGCCCTTATCCAAAAAGTGAGGGAGGCTTAATGTAGGAAACAGTAGACCAATTAGTTTAACATCTATCGTTGGGAAAGTGTCACAATCCATTATTAAGTAAGTAATAACAGCACATTAAGAAAGTCAAAAGCAACCCATCAGAGTCAGATTTTATGAAGGGTAAATCGTGTTTGACGAATTTGCGAGAGTGCTTCGAAGCTGTGACAAGAAATGTGGAAAATGGGGATCCTGTGGATGTAGTATATCAAGACTTCCAGAAGGCATTTGTAGGGTGCCACACAAAAGGTTAATACACAAGGTAAGATCACATGGTGTTAGGGGCAATTTATTAGCTTGGGTAGATGATTGGCTAACCAACAGAAAACAGAGAGTCGGGATTAATGAGTCTTTTTCTGGTTGGCAAGATGTAATTCGTGGGGTGCCTCAGGGTTTGGCCCTTGGGCCCCAACTATTTACAATCTATCTCAATGACGGATGCAGGGATAGAAGGTACTATTGCCAAATTTGCAGATGACACTTAAATAGATTGATTAGTAAGTTGCAATAAATACATAAGAAATTTACAAATTGATATGGATAGGTTTGGTGAATGGGACAAAATTTGGCAGATGGAGTTTAACGTGGTTAAGTGTGAGGTTATCCATTTTGGTCAGAAAAATAGAAAGGTAAATTATTATCTAAATAGAGAGAAACTTCAGAGTACTTCGGTGCAGAGAGATCTGGGTGGCCTCGTGCATGAATCACAGAAAACTAGTTTGCAGATACAGCAGGTGATAAGGAAAGCAAATTGAATTTTGGCATTTATTGCTAAAGGAATAGAATATAAAAGTAGGGAAGTGTTGCTGCAATTGTACAAGGCATTAATGAGACCGCACCTGGAGTATTGCGGACAGTTTTGGTCTGCTCACTTGAGGATGGATGTAGTTGCATCGGAGACAGTTCACAGGAGGGTCACGAGATTGAATCCAGGGATGAGGGGTTTGTCTTATGAAGAGAGATTAAGCAGTTTATGCCTTTACTCTCTAGAGTTTAGAAGAATGAGACGAGATCTAATGGGGTATATAAGATCATTAAAGGATTGATAAAGTAGACGTAGAGAAGATGTTTCCTCTCGTGGGGCAATCTAGAACGAGAGGTCATAGTTTTAGGATAAAGGGGGTGCAGATATAAAACAGAGATGAAGAGGAAGTTCTTCCCTCAAAGAGTTGTGAGTCTGTGGAATTCACTACCCCATAGTGCGGTGGATGCCGGGACATTGAGTAAATTTAAGGAGGAGATAGACAGATTTTTATTAGAAATGGGTTGAAGCGTTATGGAGAACGGGCAGAAAAGTGGAGTAGAGGCCGAGATGAGATCAGCAATGATCATATTGAATGGCAGAACAGGTTCGAGGGGCTGAACTGCCTACTCCTGCTCCTAGTTCTTATGTTCTTATCTGGATTGATCCAGGCAAGAGCGGCTGAAGGATCCATTATCTCTCTCTATGTTGTCTATTGATGTATCTGCTGTGTGACGGAGACCACCGATGTTGGGTGAGGTGAATTATACCGTCTGCTACCTCAGCAGGGAGAAGCAGGATGAGAGGTCTCGTGGCTTTGTCAGGATAGCAGAATTCCTGATGGCGTAGGTATCTCTGCGGGGCCCCCATGTCAATGGGGAGAGGCACAGGAACTGAAACAACTCTCACTCCATTAATGTACAGTTGGTGTGTGAGCATGCCCAGTACATCATGTTGGTTAATGTCCACTATCCTGGCAGCAGCCACCATACCTTCATTCTGAAGCAGTCAGCCATTCCCAACACGTCAGGCCTCCATACAGAACCAGAATGTGGCTCATGACCTCTAAACTCTAGACACCTCTTCCCCCACACAAAACCACCAGGTGAAGCAATGGTTCCGATGTCTGAACCGCTCGGGGGGAGTCCACCAGTACACACTGGATCAGGTGTCCAAGTTCATGGTGTTCTGCTGCACCCTTCATAATCCTCACCATCATGAGGACACAGGCATTGGCACCAGGAATCCGGAGGCCAACTCAGGAGGAGGAGGAGGCAGGGAGTATATTTCCTGGATGCCTTCGACCCGGACAGGCTGTCGGAGAGTCCCTGCTAAGATTCCAGTTCGCATCGGACAACCTCCCTTTCCCATCTTGGATCCCCCATTCTCCACCATTACACCCATCTGAGACGCCCCATCACTGTGTTTCCTTTATCACCATCCTGCAACCACCAACAAAAGCCTTTTCATTAACATCTTTATCCAACAACACATCCAATTGTACCAACAAAACTGAACTATTCACCCTTGTGTATTCCCTTAGTGCCTGTCTTGTGGATTTCCTCAACTTGCCTAGTTCTCCTACATAGTGTTTCCCCAGTGGCTGCAGCATGGCTGAGTTTCACTGGGGGTGACCGCAGATGGCCTTGCAGGACGTCCTCGTGCAGCTCTGTGACTTGAGGGCTTGGATTCGGATTTCAACACCTCGACATGGGCAGCAGCTCCAGCAATGTTCACATCTGAGTCCTGTGTATTATAACTCGTCTGTGACCTCGTCCTCCGGTGATCTGACACATGAACTATCCTTTCCCCCTGGCCTGGCTGCAGCTCACTCGTGCTCGGTGACTCACCACGTGCAGATTCCGACTCTATATCAGCCTCTAAGTTACACGCAGTGTAAGTATTTGATCTGGTGACTGTGAGTATCAGACAAAGTGATGGGACTTCACCATCAGTGCTGTGCTGCTGCTCTCTTTCTATCTCCTGGAGCTGCTGTGACTGGGAAGCTGGCATTATTGGGTTATCATTGGAAATTATAACATCAGAAGGGGAGGGTTGGGGTGAGGGATTGGGGGTGGTGGAAAGCAGGAGGTGCATGATCCCACCATCTGCAGCTTGTACATCTTCATTTCTGACGTTTACCAGTTCTGATGAAGTGTCACAGATCTGAAACATTAACTCTGTTTCTCTCTGCGCCGATGCTGCCAGACCCACTGAGTATTTCCAGCACTTTCTGTTCTCTTCCCTGAGCTCTGGAATTCTGTTCCTAAACCCTAAATACAGTAAGTTGCAGAGAGTCCAGTTTTAGGGAGTACTACTTGGACAGAGTACTAAATACAATAAAGTTAGTTAACTGTTGCATTTAGCATTTCACTTAATTTTATTCTGAACTTCTAGTTTCTTTCACAGTCTGTTTGTGACAGCTGGACAGTTAATTGATTCTCATGGAATAAGAGGGTCAGTGTCAGCTTGGATACAAAAGATAAACTGGCTTAATGAGAGAAAACAGTGAGTTGTGGTAAACAGTTGCTTTTTTCGGACTGGAAGAAGGCCGACAGTGGTGTTTCCCCAAGGGGCAGTGCTTGGACCACTGATATTTTTCTGATATATATAAATAATTTGGATATTGGAACACAGAACACACAGATCGAGGGAGCTTCTGCTCATATCCACCATTCCCAGTTCCTGCTTTAGAGCCATAGACTCAACGGCTGGATGGTACCTCTGTGTGGTTGTGGTGGTGACATCTCTCTCACTGTCAGTGACTGTGGTTAGTCTTGTTCTTGGACTGGTCTGCAGTTTAGGCCCAGGTTAGTACATACCCTGGTAATTTCCAGTTAACTTGTCCTTGTATGGAGGAGATTGAGCAGAGACTGTGAGGCTCACAAATATGTTGTCTGAAGAAGAACCGGGATATCTGGCTTTGTGCTTGGAGACAGCAGCCACTACTGCCCACTGTTGACTGATTGTGTCTGAAACTGTCGGATTTTATCTCAACACAGGGCGTGGTCAGTTTCAGGGGAGGCAGAGCTTTAACACGGGTCTAATTCACTCATAGCCCCTCCTCACATCTTCTAACTCCTCCCCTAGTCTGGGACATTCTGCTTGTTAGTAAGTGTTTTGGTCCAGTATTTGTTATAATTTTCTCTCTGGATAATATACTCCATCATGTGGCTCCTGATCCAACAGTAACTGATTGTACAGGATGCCAATGTTCTCCTACCAACCTTCATTTTCCTTCTGTAAATTGTCCATCTCATCCTTCAATTCTTTGTGTCTTTTATTTAACCGTCAGGTGCAGAGATGTGCCCCATTAACCAACTTATCTCAACACTTTTTTATCTTAAATTTGTATTTCTGGACATCCTCAGATATTCTATTGAGAATTAAATCGTCATCCCCATCGTCCTGCTCGATAATCCTTAGGATGTCCGTCTCCCCAGGTGTGCCTGTTTTTTTTTTCTCTGCCAGGTTATCAATTGACTATTTCCTGTGATATGCTAATGACATTGTATTTCTGGTTTTACTTATTCAAACTCTCTTAAAGCTGCCCCACCGCCAGCCCCACCCCCCCACCCCCGCACCCCCCCCCTCCCCGCCCCCCGCTCTTAGTGATGAGCACACTGTGTTCTGGTGTAAGCTTTCTATCTATCTCGAGATGCCCAAACCAGTCCCAATGACGATCACACGTGTTTCACTGCTCATTCTCTCTCTCTGTGACAACTCCCTGCCCAGTCTCTGCAATAACCCAAAGTTTTTGACCTATTCTAATCTTTCTCTGTCTCCAAATCTCCTACCCATTCGAGCAATGATCACTCAACTGAGTTTGTCATTTCAACTCTGGACGAGGTTTGGGGCCTGTAGTTACAGTGTCTCTGGGTCTGTAACATGAACAACAAATGGAGCAGAGGCTGCAGTGAGGGGATGCTCTGTAAAGAGGGAGGAGGAAAGGGATCTGCCCTACCCACGCAGGGTTTTCCAAGAGCACTATTCCTACCTACACCTAACCCAGAAGCAATGTATGAGGTGACTCTGATTCAATAAGGATCTGGTCAGAGAGCTGTGTCACCTCCTGTAACATGACCTGGAGCCTCACACCAGGGTGAGGACGTAGCTGTTAGTGGCCGTTAAGGTCACAGTTTCATTGAACTTCTATGTATCTGGATCTTCCCAGGCAGGAGCAGGAGACATATCCAACATAGAGTGGTAGAAAGTGATGGAGTCATGGAGTCATGTACGACACAGAAGGAGGCCATTTTGCCCCTCTGTGCCAGCTCTGTGTGGAAGAATTCAGGCAGTCCCAATCCCCCGCTCAATCCCCGTATCCCTGCAAGTTCACTTCCTTCAGGTGTCCATCCAGTTTCCTTTTAAAATCATTGATTGTCTCGGCTTCCACCACCCTCATGGGCAGTGAGTTCCAGCTCATTACCATCCACTGTGTAAAATATTTCTTCCTCATATCCACCTGCATCTCTTATCCAAAACCTTCCATCTGTGTCCCCTAGTCCGTGTTTCATCAGATAATGAGAAGACTTTTTCCTTGTCTACCTTACCTAAGCCTATCATAATCTTGTACACGCTTATCATACCTCTCTCAATCTCCTTTACTCCAGGGAGAACAACTCCATCTTCTCCAGTCTAACCTTGTAACTAACCAACCCGCTCCCCCCTCCCCACCCCCCCCCGCCCCCCCGCTCCAATCCCTGGAACCATTCTGGTAAATCTCCTCTGCACCCCCTCAAGGACTTTACATTCTTCCTAAAGTGTACTGACCAGAACTGGACACAGTTCTCTAGTTGGGGCCTAACCAAAGCTTTATACAGTTTCAGTATAACTTCCCTGCTTTTGTATCTTTGCCTCTAATTATGAAGCCCAAGATCTGATTGGCTTTGCTTAACACTCTCCATATATGTTCTTCCACCTTCAAAGATCAATGCATATAGAGCCCCAGGTCCCTCAGTTCCTGCACAATCTTTAGAACTGTCCCATTAAGTCTCTATTGCTTTCCTATTCCATCTGACAAAATACATCACCTCACACTCCTCTGTATTAAATTCCACCTGCCGCTTCTCTGGCCATTCTGCGAGCCTATCTATATCCTGTTGTAGGCATTTTGCATCATCCTCACTGTTTACCATTCCTCCAAGCATGGTATCATCGGAAAATTTTGAAATTCTAATCTGAATTCCAAGATCCATCTCATATATATATGTAACAAAAAAAAATCAGTTGGTCCGAGAACTGACCCTTGGAAAACATCACTGTCTACCGTCCTCCAGTGTGAAAAACAACCGTTTTTACCACCACTCTGCCCGAACTATCTCTTCTTTGAAGGTAGCCCATTGTTCAGCTCCTGTTTTCCTGCCAAACGTTGACTCTAATTTATTCGCCCCAGCTCCATTTTTACACCGGATGACTTGTTGAAGTTGACTTTCTCATAGTTAATTATTCTTACTCTGGATTGCTCTTTGTCCTTTCCCATAGTCAACAAAAACCTTATGATACAATGATCACTGTCCCCGCAATGTTCTCCTACTGATACTTAATCCACTTGGGTCCAGCTCATTCTCGAGAACCAGGTCTAGCAGTGCCTCCTTTCTCGTTGGACTAGCAACATACTGTTGTAGAAATGTTACCTGCACACACTGCAGTAACTCCTGCCTCCCTCTGCCCGTGAAATTGCTACTATCCCAGTCCATATTAGGATAATGAATGTTCCCCCATTGTAACTACTCTATAATTCTTGCATCTTTCAGTAATTTTCTTGCAGATTTGTTCCTCCACATCCTTCCCATTAGCCGATGGCCTATAGACAACACCGAGCAATGTAAATGAACCTTTTTTGTTCTTTAGCTCTATCCAAATAGATTCTGTCCTTCACCCACCTACGCACCCACCCAGCCCCACTCCCACCTCCCCACACACGTCCCCGGGACTTTCTCTCTCTCCAGCATCATAATGTTCTCCTTAATCAATACCACCACTCTTATTCCTTTTCTCCCTTTCCTATTTTTCCTGAACACCTTGTATCCAGGAATATTTAACACCCAGTTCTGCCCTTCTTTGAGCCAGATCTCTGTTATAGCCACAACATCATATTTCCACATGGCAATCTGCACCTGTACCTCACCAGTCTTATTAACCACACTCCGTATTCACATACATGCACATCAACCCTGATGTACACTTTATTACTTCCTCCCTTCCTCAGACCCCAACTAATAACTTTCTCAACCCTACTATAGTGTTATCCATCTCTCCCAGTATTCTGTGCACTTTAGAATTCCTCTCTGCTGTTTACTCCTGGTTCCCACACACCTGCCAATTTAGTGTAAACCCTCTCCAATAGCACTAACATATCACCCTGCAAGGAAATTAGTTCCAGCTCTGTTCAGGTGCAACCGTCCGGCCGGTACAGATCCCACATTATCCAGAACTGGTCCCGGTGTCCCAGCAATGCAAACCTCACCGCTTCTGCAGCATCCTCCCAGCCACACATCCATCGGTACTATCCTCCTATTTCTATACTCACTCGCACGGGGTACTGGCAGTAATCCGGAGATTACTACTTTGAGATGGCTAACTTGACCATGACACCAGGGAGGAAACACACCATCTTGGATGCATGTCTGCGGCCTCAGAAACGCTCGTCTGTTCCCGTGACTATCGAATCTCCTGTCACTGTCAACATTTAGTCTTCACTGTATCCCCTCCCACCCCCAGGACAGCTGAGACATCCCGGGTACCATGGCCTTGTCTCTGGCTGCAGTCCCCAGATGAAACATCACTTTCCTCAGTATTGAATACTGGTTGGAGAGTGAGATGCACTCTGGGGTCTCCTGTGCTACCTGCCTGATTCTGCTTGACTGTAATTCTTCTTCCCTTAATCTGTGGGGTGACCACATCTATAACGTGTTCTTCACAAATTACTCAACCTCACGTAAACACCACAGAGGCATCCATGGTCCCACCATCTGCAGCTTGTACATCATCCCAGACAGCAGGATGAAGAGGAGGTGGGAGTTAAGAAGGGGCATAAGGCAGGAACATAATGTCATCCTGAATGCTGTCGGTGATGCCGGATGCGACGGGCTCTGTCACAGCCGTTCCCATGAGGTGGAGAATGAACTCCTCCCTCAGGCTCAGGGGATGAAGGTAAGCCTGGATCCCGACAGTTCACTGCTGCTCCCTGTCCTGTAAGAGAGAGAGCAGAATGTCAGTGATTGTGTTGCACTGTGTTTTGGAGATATGCTTGCAATAGCTGAATAGCTGGTGGTGTGTGAAGGCAGTGAAAGGTGGATGTGAGGCTGGTATCAGTGGAAGGTATGTAAAGGTGATGTGGAGTATGTAAATGTTAGGTGTGAGTCCTGAGTGATAAAGACTGCTGATGGGTGAGTGATGGGGGTGTGGTACATTGAGCAGTGTGAGAGGTTGGTGATGTTGGGGGTAGGAGATGTCATGTGGAAATGAATTCACTGACATTGATCACCCGTGTGAGCTCATTCTACTTCTTCTGGCTCTGCTGCCAGGTCCTGGGGCCAAGCTTCCTGCATTGACCTCCCTGGCCACCTGCTCCCATTCCCTTCGGAGTGCGTTTCTTGAGGGTCTCCATCCCACCCCACTGATACATGGCCTCCTGTCACCCTCCATGACTAAGGCCTCCAGCACTCCATCCGTGAATCACAGAGCCCTCTCTCTGTGCGAGTATTCAACCTACCTTTTCTCCAATTGCAGCATTCACAGTCAGCAGCAGCAGCCTCCTGTGATTCAGTTCAGCTTCCCTTTAAGAGGGACAGACGGCCTTTATAGGCTGAATCCTGGCTGAAACACGTGCTAGAGTCAGACACAGTTAAGTCTCCTGTTAAGCGTGCAGACAGACAGCAGCGCGTGTCACCCTGGGCAGCCCCTAGAATTTATGGAAATGAAATGAGGAGGCCCCAGAAATTTTGTGTCACCTGCCTCAAGTGGCTGATCATGACCCCTCTGCTCAAAAAGCGCTGCAAACCCGGTTTTCTCTCTCTTTCTATTTTCCTTTCCCTCTTCCCCCCTTTCTCACTCTCTCTCCCTTCACTCTATGTCTCTTGCTCATGGAATTAGAGACAGGTGAAGCACTGAAGGAGGCTATTCGGCCCTTTGTGTTAGTGCTGTTCTTTGAAAGAGCTGTCTAATTATTACCACTCTCCTCCTTTATCCCCAGACTATTTTTCCTCATCTACCCTCTAATTTTTCTACCAATCATTTAAATCCATGCCCTCTTGTCACTGATCTCTCTGCTAAGGTGAATAGACCCTTCACCACCACTCTATCCAGGGCCCTCAACGTTTTGTACGTTTCAATCAGATTTCCCCTCAGCCTTCTCTGCTCCAAGGCGAACAACCCCAGCCTTTCCAATCATTCCTCAAAGTTGCATTTTCCCAGTCCCGGCAACATGTTTGATAAATCTACTCTGTCCCCTCTCCAGTGCAATTACGTCCTTTCTGTAATGAGGTGACCAGAACTGCACACATTACTCAAGTTGTGGCCTAACCAATGATTTATGGAGTTCCAGCATAACCTCCCTGCTCTTATATTCAATACCTCGGCTAATAAGGGAAAGGATTCCATATGACCTCTTAACCACCTTATCGACCTGTCCTGCTACATTCAGCTATCTGTGGGCATTCACTCTAAGGTCTGTCACTTCCTCTACACTTCTCAGTATTCTCCCATTAATCGTGCATTCCTTTGCCTTATTTGACCTCCCCAAATGCATCATATCGCACTCATCCAGCCTGAATTCAATTTGCCACTTCTCTGCCCATCTGACCAGTCCATCAATATCTTCCTGCAGTGTACAGCTATCCTCCTTGCGATCTACCACACAGTCAATCTTTGTATCGTCTGCAAACTTCTTGACTATGCCCCTACCCTTACTTCCAAATCGTTAATGTATGCGACATAAAGCAGGGGTCCCAGTACTGAGCTGTGTGGAATTTGCTTTTTTTTTATTCATTCGTGGGATTTGGGCGTCACTGTCTGGGCCTGTATTTATTGCCCATCCCTTATTGCCCTTGAACTGAGTGGCTTGTGAGGCAATTTAATAGTCCATCACATTGTTGTGGGTCTGGAGTCACATGTGGCCAGACCAGGTAAGGACAGTAGATCTCCTTCCCTAAAGGGCATTAGTGAACCAAATGGGATTTTCAAACAATCGACAATGGTTTCATGGTCACCATTAGAGTCGCTGTTTAATTCCAGAACTATTAATTGATTTCAAATTTCATTATGTGTCATGGTGAAATTCGAATCCATGTCCCCAGAGTGTTAACCTGGGTTTGCTGGATTTACAAGTGCAGTGACATTGCCACTACACCACTGTCTCCATTAAATGCTGCTGGAAAATTCCCTCCAGTCGCTAAAACGCCTGTCAACAATTACTCTTTCCTTCCTGCCACTGAGCTAATTTTGCATCCACCTTGCTGCATTTCCCTGGATCCCCTGGGATTTTATTTTTAACAAGTCTGCTATGTGCGCCCTTGCTAAAAACTTTGCTAAAATCCAAGTAGACCGCATCAACTACATTCACCTCATCTAACGTCCTTGTTACTTCATCAAATAATCATGCAAGTTAGTCAGACACAATCTTGCCTTAACACATCTATGGTGATTATCCCTGATGAACCTGTGCCTTTCTAAGTGACAGTTTATCATGTCTCTCAGACTAGATTACTATAATTTTCCCACTCTGAGGTTAGACTGACTGGCCTGTAGTTATTCGGTCTATCCTTCACTCCCTTTTTAAACAGTGGTACAATGTTAGCAGTTCTCCAATCCTCCATAACCACACCAGTATCCAGTGAGAACTGGAAAATCATGGACATACCTTTGTTTATTCCTTCTGTTGCTTCTTTTAACAACTGGGGTACATTTCATCACGCCATGGTGATGTATCAACTTTCAATGAGGCTAATTCCATTAGTAATTCCTCTCTGCCTATGTTTATCACATCCAATAATTCACACACCTCCTCCTTAACTACAATATCTGCACCGTTCCCCTCTTTTGTGAAGACAGTCACAAAGTATTCATTAAGAACCATATCAGGAACTACTGTCCCTACACATAGGTTACCTTTTCGGTCATTAATGGGCTCTACTCTCTCCTTAGTTGTCCTCTTAGCCTTAATGTGTTGAAAGAAAAAATATACATGGGTTCACCTTGATTTTGCTTGCCAATATTTTTTTATGATTTCTCCTTGCTTTCGTAAATTCCTTTTTGATATCAGCCTCCACTTTCTCTACTCCTCTTGGTTTTCTGTTGTATTGAGTTATCGGTGTGGGACATAAACTTGCCCTTCCTGCTGTATCTTACCCTGTAGGCTCCTTGTCATCCATGGAGCTGGGGAATGAGACTGACTTGATTTATCTACAAAGCGCTGGCACGGACTCGATGAGTTGAAATGTCCCATTCTGCGCCAGAATTGACTAAGGCTCTATGACTCTATGACATGTGTATTCTATTACAACAGCTTTCCTACACTGGGAAGGTTTATAATGGACTGGACAGTATCACCCTGTTGAACCCCGTGATGTAAGTGAAATGTTTGATGCCCCAGAAAATGGTTAACAAATGTCCTTCACAAACAGAGTAAATCAGTTCAGCCCCACTCACAATACTGGAGTAATTCACAATGGGGAGTAATTTCTCCTGGTTTTCTCGGCATTGGACAGCAACCAGGCAGTCACTGTGTCCCCACATCCATGTGGAAAGTCTTGTCGGGGTTCGGTGAGGTAAGACACGTTGCCTGGGCGACAGATTTCTTTAGTTGTGTTACTGTTTCTGTGCTCTCTTCAGTCCAAATGGGATAAACCTGGTCATCATCACCATTTGGTAGTTCATAAAGAGGAGTCACAGTCTCAGCAAATCGAGAGATGAGGGTCCGCTGATACCCCACCCGCCTGACAATAGGACGCAGGGCAGTCTTTGAGGTGGACAGGGGTGGACACTGGATGAGGGTCCACTGATACCCCACCAGCCTGAGGATAGGACACAGAGCAGGCTTTGAGGTGGACAGGGGTAGACACTGGATGAGGGGCAATTGATACTCCACCAGCCTGAGGATAGGTCAGAGGGCAGTCTTTGAGGTGGACAGGGGTAGACACTGGATGAGGCTCCACTGATACCCCACCAGCCTGAGCAGAGGACACAGAGCAGGCTTTGAGGTGTACAGGGGTAGACACTGGATGAGGGGCAATTGATACGCCACCAGCCTGAGGATAGGACACAGGGCAGTCTTTGAGGTGGACAGGGGTGGACACTGGATGAGGGTCCACTGATACCCACCAGCATGAGGATAGGACACAGTGCAGTCCTTGAGGTGGACAGGGGTAGACACTGGAATTGTGTCCACTGATACTCCACCAGCCTGAGGATAGGACACTGGGCAGTCTTTGAGGTGGACAGGGGTGGACAATGGATAGGGTCCACTGATACCCACCAGCATGAGGATAGGACACAGTGCAGTCCTTGAGGTGGACAGGGGTAGACATTGGATGAGGGTCCACTGATACCCACCAGCCTGAGGATAGGACACTGGGCAGTCCTTGAGGTGGACAGGGGTAGACACTGGAATTGTGTCCACTGATACTCCACCAGCCTGAGGGTAGGACACTGGGCAGTCTTTGAGGTGGACAAGGGTAGACACTGGATAAGGGTCCACGGATACCCCACCAGCCTGAGGATAGGACACTGGGCAGTCTTTGAGGTGGACAGGGTTATACACTGGATGGTCTCGACCTGATGTTGGTCTGGGCTGATGTTGGACGAGCCAATTTGGACATATAGAATGATGACACGATGTTACACCAGCTGGGCCTTACGTGGATGGTCTTTTAGTCCAGCTCCCAAAGTAACTGCAGTAGTTCCTGTAAAAGGGTTAAATGTGTGGACACGGTCTGTGGTGATGAGGAGGAGACCATCAATTTATTTCAGCAAGCAGGAAGACTGTGAAAGGCTCCTAACGGCCCCGGCCATACGTTTGTGGAAAATAGTGGGGTTATTGTGGAACCCCTTGTGACAGACATGTCCAGGGGTATCTCTGGTCCTCAGAAGTGAATGTGAATTTAAATTGTTTCTCTAGTTTTACTGGGATACTCCAATAAACATTAGAGATATCCAGCGTGGTGAAGTCAGCCCTGCCGCTGGGAATCCGGGAGAGTAGGGTTGGTGTCTCTCAGACAACCGAGTTCACACAGAGGTGACTGAGTTGTGTTTGTATGGTCAATAGTCAGTCCCCAGCTGCCATCTGGTTTTGTAACCGGCAAAATCGGGCAGTTAGCAGTGAATGTGTCTTTGTGAACTGCACCCTGGTATAACAATAACCTGATGTTGTCTGGAATATATGATATAATCTCAGCTCGGTAAGAAGACTGCTTCATGGATCATGCAATGGTCAGTTAATTTCTTCAGGTCTGCTCATGTTTCCACAGTCATCTTTATGAGTTGTGAATACACTCAGCACCGACTCGAGAATCGCCTGCACCTCCGGGTGATCAGATGTGTCTGGTTCACACTCCTCTGATATTTTAATCATGAATATTGAGGTTACACTGGACACCAGAGTAGGGGCATGGTTTAATGTTCTACAATATACAAATATAGCGATAATCAATTACTGCTGATAACCTTTGAGCACATTACTGCCCAGTAGTCCCTGTCCATTATACAGGATCATATAAAAGGAAGACAGGACTTTGACATGAACCCTGTTCCCTCTCCTACACCACTGTAAGATCTGATCTAGGGTCACCACATCCGTGAACTGCGGAGCCCTCTTTCTGTCCTAGTATTCCATTTACCTTCTGTCCAATTGCAGCATTCACAGTCAGCAGCAGCAGCCTCCTGACTGAAAGAGGTCACTTGGCCCATTGTATCAGTGGTGACCGAAAAACGATCCACCCATTCTAATCCCACTTTCAGCATTTGATCCGTAGCTCTGCCGATTACGGTACTTGAGGTGCATATCCAGAATCCTGTTGAATGAGTTGAGGGTTTCTGCCTCACCTACACTTTCAGGCAGTGAGTTCCAGACCCCACCACACTCTGTATGAAAAGGTTTTCCTCATCTCCCCTCTTATCTTTCGATTAATCACTTTAAATCTATTCCCCCCATGTCACTGACCTTTCTACTAAGGTGAACAGACCCTTCACCTCCTCTCTGTCCAGATCCCTCAAAATTATGGACATTTCAGTCTCATCTCCTCTCAGCCTTCTCTATTCCAAAGAGAACAACCCCAGCCTATCCAATCGTTCCTCACAGCTGCATTTTGTCTAGTCCTAGCAACATCCTCATCAATCTCCTCTGTACCCTCTCTAGTGCAATTAGATCCTTTCTGTAATGAGGTGACCAGAATTGCACTCAGTACTCATGTTGTGGCCTAGCCAATGAGTTATACAGTTCCAGCATAATTTCCCTGCTCTTATATTCTATACCTCAGCTAATAAAGGAAAGGATTCCATATGCCTTCTCCACCATATTACTATTGAATCTGCTTCCACCTTGTTTTCAGGCAGTGAATTCCAGATCCCAACAACTCGCTGTGCAAGAACATTCTCCTCATTTCACCTCTGGTTCTTTGTCAATTACCTTCAATCTGTGTCTTCTTAATACTGAACTTTCTGACACTGGAAACATTTTCACATTAATTACCCGATCAAAACCCTTCATGAATTTGAATTCTATATTAAATCCCCTCTTACCCTTCACTGCTCTAAAGAGAAAAATCCCAGCTTTTCCCATCTCTCCATGAGACCCCTGGTACCAATTTAGTAAATCACCTCAGTATCTTCACTAAGTCCTTGTCATCCTTACCAAAGTGTGGTGATCAGAATTGGACACAATTCTCCAGCTGGGACCTAACCAATGATGCATAAAAATCAGCATTTCCAACTGAGTTTTATTACTCTGTGCTGTGTTTATAAAGCCAAGGACACGATATGTTGTTATTTTGAAGCAGCCTTCTCAGTGTCCTGCTGCCTCAGAAATTAGTACAGCCCGAGATCTGTCCATTCCACCACCCACGTTATATTGCCTTTCCTCATATTTCCTGCCGATATGTATCACTTCACAGTTCAATGTGTAAAGTTCAATCTGCCAGGTGACTGGCCATTTCACCAGTCACTCTCTGTCCTCATTGGGACAGACCAGGCTCCATCCTCAGGCTGTGCTGAGTAAGCCGCTTTCACCCAGTGTGGTACTGAGCTCCAAATAGAGCAGAAAAGACTCAATTCCATCCCCGGCTTGTGTTAATCGCACCCCGTGTGGTACTGACCCACACAGAGAGCAGGAAAGACCCAATTCAATCCCTGGCCTGTGTTAATCTCTCCCAGTGGTACTGACCCAGGCAAATAGAGCAGAAAAGACTCAATTCCATCCACGGCTTGTGTTAATCCCACCCGGTGTGGTACTGACCCACACAGAGAGCAGGAAAGACCCAATTCAATCCCTGGCCTGTGTTAATCTCTCCCAGTGGTACTGACCCAGGCACAGAGAGCAGGAAAGATTCAATTCTATCCCTGGACGGTGTTAATCTCACCCGGTGTGGTACTGACCCACACAGAGAGCAGGAAAGACCCAATTCTGTCCCTGGCTTGTGTTAATTCGACCCGGTTTGGTATTGACCCACACAGAGAGCAGGAAAGACCCAATTCTATCCCCGGCCTCTTAATCCCACACAGTGTGGTACTGACCCACACAGAGAGCAGGAAAGGACCAATTCTATCCCTGATCTGTGTCACTCCCACCCGATGTGGTAATGACCCCCACGTACACACAGAGAGCAGGAAAGGACCATTCTATCCCTGATCTGTGTCATTCCCACATAGTGTGGTACAGACACAGCAAGAAATTTCTATTTCTCTCCCTGGCCTGTGCCAATCCAACATGTTGTGTTAATGACCCCCACACACAGAGCAGCAGATTTCCATCTCTCTCCCTCGCCTGTGTTAATCCAACAAGGTATGTTCCAAGAACAAATAACGATCAGCCTCTGCTTAAAATTGCTGTCCGTCTATCCCTGATCAGTGTTACTTCCACACAGTGTGGTTTTGACCAAACAAACAGAGCAGGAAAGGACTAATTCTCTCCCTCGTCTGTGTTAATCCAACGTGATGTTTTCCTGAACCATATCAAAGTACAAGTAATGATCAGCCTCTGCTTAAAATTGTTGACCGTCTGTTGTACATATCAGGTAAGGTTTCAATGGTTCATAGAATCATACAGCACGGAGGAGGCTATTTGGCCCATCGTGTCTGTGCATGCTGTTTGAAGGAGCAATCCAATTTGTCCCTCTCCTCTACACAATTACCACTTCGCTGAAAATCTCCTCTGATACTATTGAATCAATTCTCTTTTTTAAATTTATTATTGAATCTTCTTCACCACTCTTTCAGGCTGTGAATTTCGGTTTATAATAGATCAATGCATTTTTGTTGGCCCATTACCTTAAAAATGTGTCCTCTGGTTACTGACAGTACTTCCAGTGAAACCAAATTCTCTGTCTTTGCTCCATCAAATATTGTTCAAGATTTTGCATATCTCTATTCAATCTCCATTCAACATTCCTGCTTTAAAGAGAACCATTCCAGTTTACAGTCAAGGGACACGAGATAGAGGGGAGGGGGTAGAATTCAGCTCGGACTCTAACACAAAACACCATCACCTCCACATTCCCCTCCTCCGAGCCAAACACCATCTAGACTTGGACAGAAATCACCGTTCCTTCATCATCACTGGGTTAAATGCCTGAAATCCTTTCTGTAACAGCATTGTGGGAACACTTTCACCACACGGACTGCAGTGGTTAAGGATGAAGGCCTATCATTTTCTCATGGTAACCAGGCATGGGGAAGTAATGCCAGCCTTGTCAGTATCACTCATATCTTGAGAACAAATAGGCAGGGAATAAAATCAATGTGTCTGTAACTGACTGATTGAAGTGATCAAAGAGAGAGACGTCATAACCCAAAATAGCAAATTGTCAACACAATTCACCTCACCTGGCCCTTGTGTTAGCCTTTCTTCTGTTATCTGTGTGATGATACAAGTAACAATGAGCCGCTGGCTCAAGAACTGCTGGACATCAATTGTACACACGAAATATGGACTCAATGGATTCTGTTAGCATAGAATCGGAGAATCACAAAGCATGGAAGCAGTCCATTGGCCCATCGTACCTGTGCCATCTTTGAAAGAGCTTTTTATTTTGCCCCTCTTTCCTCCTCTTTTCCCAAAGCCCTGCAAATCCTCCTCTGCAGCATTTATCCAGTTCCCTTTTGAAACTTGCTCTTGAATCTATTTCCAGCACATCTTCAGGCCGTGTATTCCAGATTAAAGCAACTCACTGTATAAACATGTTTTCCTTATGCCACCTCTGCATCTTTTGCCAAGTATTTTGAGTCTTGTTATCGGTCCTTCTCCCAAAGGAAACAGTTCACCCTTACTCTGTCAAAACCGCACATAATTGTGATCTGTTCCATTAAATTCCCCCCTTTATCTGATCTACTCTGATTCCTGTTTCTGTAGTCTCCCCATGTTCCTGAACTCCCACATTCCTGGACCATTCCAGTAAATCTCCTCTGCACCTTCTCCAACATTCTGACATCCTTTCTAATAAGTAATGCTCAGAATTGGACACAATTCCTCAGCTGAGACCTAACCAGTGATTTACAAAGTTTCAGTTAGCTTCCTTACTTTTGCACGCTATGCCTCTATTTATAAAGCTCGATATCCTGGATGTGTTTTTAATAATTTTATCAACTTGTTCTGATATATTCAAAGACATCTGTTCATGCACCCAATTTAAAACTGCCCCATTTCATTTACATTGCCTCACCTTATTCTTCCTCCCTTAGCCCATGTCTGCACTAAATTTCATCTGCTTCATTTCCTCATTTCATCAGTCTCCCTGAATCCTTCTAATATCATCCTCATTTTTTTTGCATTTCCGAGATTCTGTCACCTGAGTACATTGAAATTATGCCTTTTATATATAAGTAAATGTCACACACAAACACAATACACGGATATATATTTATGTATGTTTCTATAAAGAAGCAATGGCCCGAATACCGACCATTGTGGAGCATCACTGTATAATCCCCTCCACTGTCTGAGCAACAATAGATCACCACTTCCCTCTGTATTCTATCCCTTAGCCAATGTCATATCCACACTGTCACTGCCTCTTGAATCCATGAGGTTCAGACTTCCTAACGAATCTATTAAATGGCATTTGATTCCACGACTTTTGATTGTTCATATACAAAGTAGCAACCACGCTATCCGCAGCAACACTCTCCATTACTTCATCAAAGAATGTGATCAAGTTTTTCAGACATGATTTGCCACTAATATATCTTCTGGACCTTCTTGTCATTTATAAACTCATGCTATTTAAACCACAATTATCTTGTCCCAGATTACAGACTCTACAAGCTTCCCCAACATTTCAGTGAGGTTAGACTGATGGGTCAGTAGTTCTAGGGTGTAGCCTATCACTACTGTTTTGAACAGGGTGTAGAATTTGCAACACTTCAGTCCTCTGACATCACTGCCATATCCAAGGAGGATTGGACAATTCGGGCCAGTGGCTCCGCTATTTCCAACATTCCTTCCCTCAGCAACCCTCATACATCCCATCAAGACTGGATAATTGTTTATTGTGGTACAGAAAGTGTTGGATTGAAAGGTGTTGACTGAACTTGTTTGTTCAGTGACTGTAATTAATGTAAGTCTCCATGGACCCTAATTGTGTCATTGGAGGGTTTCCCACTTCTATTAATACAGGACTCCTTCCAATGTGTTATCCCGTAGTATCAGCAGGAGCCTCCACCCCGCCCACCCCCACCTCCATCCCTCTCACCGGCACTGACAGGGATAAGTGGCTCCAGAGAGAGGGAGAGGATAGATCAGAATCTGAGAACAATCGATTGGAATGTGACAACAATGGACAGGAGTTTCTCGTGGGCGTCTGACTATCTTTCTACAAATTATCATCGGCTTTCTTTACAATATCGGATCTATTTCGCGCTTTTGACTATTCAAACGATTTACTATCCGATCCTCAGTATTGTTGGTGTCCCTGGTAAGTCTCTCACTACCCAGCTATTAATGTTATAACCTATGATTAACTTCAATACTGTTCTTGTCAATTACTCTGCCCTTCTTGCGAATATTATTGTTCCTGGTAAACCTCTCTGTCCAGCTATTAGAACTATAGATCATGTTTCACTGCATTGCTGTTCCTTTTATTTAAATATTGGGAAGACTAAATCCACTGCCATCGATTTCTGTCACAAATTCTGTCCCTGTCCACCGACTCTATCACACTCCCTGTCCAATGTCTGAGACTAAACCAGACTCTTCACAACGTCAGCGATTCCTTTCATCCTAAGCTAAGTTCCAATTCAATATCCTGTCGATCACTAACCCTGCCTACAGCCACCTCTATAATTTTGTTCATTTCCACATCTCCTTCAGTTCATCTACTTACAAACCCTCAGCCGTGCCTTTCTTAGATCCACACTTGATGATTCCAATGTCTTCCTGGTCATGCTCACAGTAACAAAGCTCGATAAACTGCAGCTCATTCAGAAATCTACTGGCTGCATCACAGCTCACACCCAGTCCAGATCACCCATCACCCCTGTACTCACTCACATAACCTACCTCCCAGTCTGGCAATGCCACAATTTTAATATAATCATACTTGGATTAAAAGCTCTAAATGGCCTCAACCTTCCAATTATCCCCATTCCCCTGTCCGTTTCCCATATTCCTTCCATTTGTTCTATTTGAAGTGTTTGTCATTTCTCGTTTTGAAGTGAATTTCATTAGCTATGGATCTGTCTCTGACTCTGATTTGGTCTCAGTACTATCACTGGTGCTGATGCAGTGGAATCCACACTGATGGGCAGTTCTGGTGTGGCCGACACAGTTCTCATGCTGGACAGGGCACGAGTCCAAGAGTACCCTGCATGGACCGGTAGACTGAACAGGGGTCTGGATGGCATATGAACAACCTGTTCCAGCAGCTTGGAAACCTGGCCTATGCATGTTCACTGACCGCCTGTGTTAGTCACTCTCAGTTAAGCATCCATTCAGCTGGCACAAGGAATCCCCTCTGGGGTTATTTAAAAGGACCGAGCATCCAACTTGCAGGTGAGGGGCTTTTGACTTACTGCTGCTATTGTAAAGTTAGTGGAGGTGCTGTGGATGGTTTTCTGGAGTTTGTGTTGTGAGCTGCTGCAGACATTCAGGGAGGACAGAGGATTTAGTGATCCAACTCTAGACGAGGTATCGGGACTGTAGTTACAGAGTCTCTGGGTCTGTAACATGATCAACAAATGGAGCAGAGGCTGCAGAGAGGGAAAGCTCTCGATGGGAACCAAATGAGGTCAGTGGAGAGTTAGGATGTATTAACGAAAGCCTGTAAGGAACGAGATAATGAAGTCAGCGTGACCAAGGGAAAGAGTAGGCAGGGAGCAGATGATGAAAGCAAATGGACTGGTGGTCTGAGGTGTATTTGTTTTAATGCAAGAAGAGTAGTAGGTAAGGCAGATGAGCTTAGGGCCTGGAATAGTACCTGGGAGTATGATGTTATTGCTATTACTGAGACTTGGTTAAGGGAAGGGCATGATTGGCAACTAAATATCCCAGGATACCGATGCTTCAGGCTTGATAGAGAGGGAGGTAAAAGGGGTGGAGGAGATGCATTACTGGTCAAAGAGGATATCACAGCTGTGCTGAAGGAAGGCACTATGGAGGACTCGAGCTGTGAGGCAATATGGGCAGAACTCAGAAACAGGAAGGGTGCGGTAACAATGTTGGGGCTGTACTACAGGCCTCCCAACAGCGAGCGTGAGATAGAGGTACAAATATGTAAACAGATTATGGAAAGCTGTAGTAGCTACAGGGTGGTGGTGATAGGAGATTTTAATTTTAGAACATAGAACATAGAACATAGAACATTACAGCGCAGTACAGGCCCTTCAGCCCTCGATGTTGCGCCGACCTGTGAAACCATCTGACCTACACTATTCCATTTTCATCCATATGTCTATCCAATGACCACTTAAATGCCCTTAAAGTTGGCGAGTCTACGACTGTTGCAGGCAGGGCGTTCCACGCCCCTACTACTCTCTGAGTAAAGAAACTACCTCTGACATCTGTCCTATATCTATCACCCCTCAACTGAAAGCTATGTCCCGTCGTGTTTGCCATCACCATCCGAGGAAAAAGACTCTCACTATCCACCCTGTCCAACCCTCTGATTATCTTATATGTCTCTATTAAGTCACCTCTTCTCCCCCTTCTCTCTAACGAAAACAATCTCAAGTCCCTCAGCCTTTCCTCGGAAGACCTTCCCTCCGTACCAGGCAACATCCTAGTAAATCTCCTCTGCACCTTTTCCAAAGCTTCCACATCCTTCCTATAATGCGGTGAGCAGAACTGCACGCAATACTCCAGGTGCGGCCGCACCAGAGTTCTGTACAGCTGCAGCATGACCTCGTGGCTCCTAAACTCGATCCCCTTATAATAAAAGCTAACACACCATATGCCTTCTTAACAGCTCTATTAACCTGCGTGGCAACTTTCAGGGATTTATGTACCTCGACACCAAGATCTCTCTGCTCATCTACACTACCAAGAATCTTCCCATTAGCCCAGTATTCTGCAATCCTGTTACTCCTTCCGAAGTGAATCACCTCACACTTTTCCGCATTAAACTCCATTTGCCATCTCTCAGCCCAGCTCTGCAGCCTATCTATGTCCCACTGTAACCTACAACATCCTTCGGCACTATCCACAACTCCACCGACCTTCGTGTCATCCGCAAATTTACCAACCCACCCTTCGACACCCTCATGCATGTCATTTATAAAAATGACAAACAGCAGTGGCCCCAAAACAGATCCTTGCGGTACACCACTAGAAACTATACTCCAGGATGAACATTTACCATCAACCACCACACTCTGTCTTCTTTCAGCGAGCCAATTTCTGATCCAAAGCACTAATTCACCTTCAATCCCATACTTCTGTATTTTCTGCAATAGCCTACCGTGGGGAACTTTATCAAACGCCTTACTGAAATCCATATAGACCACATCCACGGCTTTACCCTCATCCACCTGTTTGGTCACCTTGTCAAAAAACTCAATAAGGTTTGTGAGGCACGACCTACCCTTCACAAAACCGTGCAGACTATCTCTAATGAACTTATTCTTTTCAAGATGATTATAAATACTATCTCTTATAACCTTTTCCAACATTTTACCCACAACCGAAGTAAGGCTCACAGGTCTATAATTACCAGGGCTGTCTCTACTCCCCTTCTTGAACATGGGGACAACATTTGCTTTCCTCCAGTCTTCCGGCACAATTCCTGTCGACAATGACGACATAAAAATCACGGACAAAGGCTCCACAATCTCCTCCCTGGCTTCCCAGAGAATCCCAGGATAAATCCCATCTGGCCCAGGGGACTTATCTATTTTCACACTTTCCAAAATTGCTAACACCTCCTCCTTATGAACCTCAATCCCATCTAGCCTAGTAGTCTGTATCTCAGTATTCTCCTCGACAACATTTTCTTTCTCCACTGTAAATGCTGACGAAAAATATTCATTTAACACTTCCCCTATCTCCTCCGATTCCACACACAACATCCCACTACTATCCTTGATTGGCCCTAACCTATCTCTAGTCTTTCTTTTATTCCTGATATACCTATTGAAAGCCTTAGGGTTTTCTTTGATCCTATCCGCCAATGACTTCTCGTGTCCTCTCCTTGCTCTTCTTATCTCTCCCTTTAGATCCTTCCTGGCTAGCTTGTAACTCTCAAGCTCCCTAACTGAGCCTTCACGTCTCATCCTAACATAAGCCTTCTTCTTCCTCTTGACAAGCTCTTCAACTTCTTTAGTAAACCACGGCTCCCTCGCTCGACAACTTCCTCCCTGCCTGACAGGTACATACTTATCAAGGACACGCAGTAGCTGCTCCTTGAATAAGCTCCACATTTCGATTGTGCCCACCACTGCAGTTTCCTTCCCCATCCTACGCATCCTAAATCTTGCCTAATCGCATCATAATTTCCTTTCCCCCAGCTATAATTCTTGCCCTGTTGTATATGCCTGTCCCTGCCCATCGCTAAGGTAAACCTAACCGAATTGTGATCACTATCACCAAAGTGCTCACCAACTTCTAAATCTAACACCTGGCCGGGTTCATTAGCCAGTACCAAATCCAATGTGGCATCGCCCCTGGTTGGCCTGTCTACATACTGTGTCAGAAAACCCTCCTGCACACACGGGACAAAAACAGACCCATCTAAAGTACTCGAACTATAGTATTTCCAGTCAATATTTGAAAAGATAATGTCCCCCAGAACCACTACCCTGTTACTCTCGCTCCTGTCAAGAATCATCTTTGCTATCCTTTCCTCTACATCTCTGGAACTATTTGGAGGTCTATAGAAAACTCCCAACAGGGTGACCTCTCCTCTCCTGTTTCTAACCTCGGCCCAGACTACCTCAGTAGACTTGTCCTCAAACGTCCTTTCTGCCGCTGTAATACTTTCCTTGATTAACAATGCCACACCACCCCCCCACCCCCCCACTTTTCCCATCTTCTCTGTTCTTAGTGAAACATCTAAATCCCGGAACCCGCAACATCCATTCCTGTCCCTGCTCTACCCATGTCTCTGAAATGACCGCAACATTGACTGGGATTCACTTAATGTTAGAGGTCTAGATAGAGCAGAATTTGTAAGGAGCATCCAGGAGGGTTTTTAGAGCAGGATGTAAATAGTCCAACTCGGGAAGGGGCCATACTGGACCTGGTGTTGGGAAATGAGCCAGGCCAGGTGGTTGACGTTTCAGTAAGGGACTACTTTGGGAATAGTGATCACAATTCCGCAAGTTTTTGAATACTCATGGACAAAGATGAGAGTGGTCCTAAAGGAAGAGTGCTAAATTGGGGGAAGGCCAACTATACCAAAATTCGGCAGGAGCTGGGGAATGTCAATTGGGAGCAGATGTTTGAAGGTAAATCCACTTTTGATATGTGGGAGGCTTTTGAAGAGATGTTGATGAGCGTGCAGGAGAGACATGTTCCTGTGAAAATGAGGGATAGAAATGGCAAGATTAGGGAACCATGGATGACAGGTGAAATTGTGAGACTAACTAAGAGGAAAAAGGAAGCACACATCAGGTCTCGGCGGCTGAAGAAAGACGAAGCTTTGAAAGAATATCGGGATTGTAGGCGCAATCTGAAACGAGGAATTAAGAGGGTTAAAAGGGGTCATGAAATATCTTTAGCAAACAGGGTTAAGGAAAATCCCAAAGCCTTTTATTCATATATAAGGAGCAAGAGGGTAACTGGAGAAAGGATTGGCCCACTCAAGGACAAAGGAGGAAAGTTATGCGTGGAGTCAGAGAAAATGGGTGAGATTCTGAACGAGTACTTTGCATCGGTATTCACCGAGGAGAGGGACATGACGGATGTTGAGGTTAGGGACAGATGTTTGATTACTCTAGGTCAAGTCGGCATAAGGAGGGAGGAGGTGTTGGGTATTCTAAAAGGCATTAAGGTGGACAAGTCCCCAGGTCCGGATGGGATCTATCCCAGGTTTCTGTGGGAAGCGAGAGAGGAAATAGTTGGGGCCTTAACAGATATCTTTGCAACATCCTTAAACACGGGTGAGGTCCCGGAGGACTGGAGAATTGCTAATGTTGTCCTCTTGCTTAAGAAGGGTAGCAGGGATAATCCAGGTAATTATAGACCGGTGAGCCTGACATCAGTGGTAGGGAAGCTGCTGGAGAAGATACTGAGGGATAGGATCTATTCCCATCTGGAAGAAAATGGGCTTATCAGTGATAGGCAACATGGTTTTGTGCAGGGAAGGTCATGTCTTACCAACTTAATAGAATTCTTTGAGGAAGTGACAAAGTTGATTGATGAGGGAAGGGCTGTAGATGTCATATACATGGACTTCAGTAAGGCGTTTGATAAGTTTCCCCATGGTAGGCTGATGGAGAAAGTGAAGGCGCATGGGTTCCAAGGTGTACTAGCTAGATGGGTAAAGAACTGGCTGGGCAAGAGGAGACAGAGAGTAGCAGTCGAAGGGAGCTTCTCAAAATGGAGACGTGTGACCAGTGGTGTTCCACAGGGATCTGTGCTGGGATCACTGTTGTTTGTGATATACATAAATGATTTGGAGGAAAGTATAGGTGGTCTGATTAGCAAGTTTGCAGACGACACTAAGATTGGTGGAGTTGCAGATAGTGAAGGGGACTGTCAGAGAAGACAGCAGAATATAGATAGACTGGAGAGTTGGGCAGAGAAATGGCAGATGGAGTTCAATCAGGGCAAATGCGAGGTGATGCATTTTGGAAGATCCAATTCAAGAGTGAACTATACAGTAAATGGAAAAGTCCTGGGGAAAATTGATGTACAGAGAGATTTGGGTGTTCAGGTCCATTGTTCCCTGAAGGTGGCAACGCAGGTCAATAGAGTGGTCAAGAAGGCATACGGCATGCTTTCCTTCATCGGACGGGGTATTGAGTACAAGAGTTGGCAGGTCATGTTACAGTTGTATAGGACTTTGGTTCGGCCACATTTGGAATACTGCGTACAGTTCTGGTCGCCACATTACCAAAAGGATGTGGATGCTTTGGAGAGGGTGCAGAGGAGGTTCACCAGGATGTTGCCTGGTATGGAGGGCGCTAGCTATGAAGAGAGGTTGAGTAGATTAGGATTATTTTCATTAGAAAGACGGAGGTTGAGGGGGGACCTGATTGAGGTGTGCAAAATCATGAGAGGTACAGACAGGGTGGATCGCAAGAAGCTTTTTCCCAGAGTGGGGGATTCAATTACAAGGGGACACGAGTTCAAAGTGAAAGGGGAAAAGTTTAGTGGGGATATGCGTGGAAAGTTCTTTACACAGAGGGTGGTGGGTGCATGGAACGCATTGCCAGCGGAGGTGGTAGACGCGGGCACGATAGCGTCTTTTAAGATGTATCTAGACAGATACATGAATGGGCAGGAAGTAGAGAGATACAGACCCTTAGAAAATACGCGACAGGTTTAGATAGAGGATTTGGATTGGCGTCGGCTTGGAGGGCCGAAGGGCCTGTTCCTGTGCTGTAATTTTCTTTGTTCTTTGTAAATAGGGAGGGGGCTTTCCGCTACCCACCCTGGCTTTCCCAAGAGCACTTTTCCCACCTACACCTAACCCAGGAGCAGTGTGTGAGCTGACTCTGATTCAATGAGGAGGTGGTCACATAGCAGTGTCACCTCCTGTAACACGACCTGGAGCCTCACACCAGGGTGAGGACGGAGCTGTCCATAGCCGTTCAGGTCACAGTTTCATTGAACTTCTATGTATCTGGATCTTCCCAGGCAGCAGCGTGTGACGTATCCATTGTCTATCTATATGCTGTCCAATGATGTATCTGCTGGTTAATGGAGGCCATCTATGTCGGGTGAGGTGAATATATCATTTTCACCTCCGCAGGGTGAAGCAGGGTGAGAGGTCCCGTGGCTTTGTCAGGGTAGCGGGATTCCTGCTGGTGGAGGTGGCTCTGCGCGGCCCGAATGTCAATGGGGAGAGGTACAGGAACTTAAAGAACTCTCACTCCATTAATGTACAGTTAGTGTGTGAGCATGCCCAGTACATCATGTTGGTGAATGTCCACTATCCTGGCAGCAGTCACCACACCTTCATTCTGAAGCAGGCAGCCGGTCCCAACACTTCGGGCCTCTATGCAGAACCAGAATGCGGCTCCTCGGAGACAATGCCTACCTCACTCTGTACATCACTCCTAATTCAACCCCCAGCATCAATGCCAACCAACCGCATGAAAATAACCCGTGTATAATGTGAGCAATGGAGTCACCAGGAACATGGTGGAACAGACCATCGGTGTGATGAAGCAATGCTTCCAACGTCTGAACCGCTCGGGGGGATCCCTCCAGTACTCACTGGAGCAGGTGTCCAAGTTCATGGTATTCTGCTGCATCCTTCATTTCATCACCATCATGAGGACACAGGCATTGGCACCAGGAATCCGGAGGCTACCTCAGGAGGAGGAGTGAGGGAGGATATTTCCTGGATGCCTTTGAACCGGGCAGGCTGTCGGAGAGACCCTGCTAGAATTTCGGTTCCCACAGGAGAACTTCCCTTTCCCACCATGGATCCTCCATTCTCCCCCATTACACCCATCTGAGACGCCCCATCACAGTGTCCTGCAATTAAAAAACACCAACAAAAACCTTTTCATTGACATCTTTATCCAATAACACATCCTATTATACAAACAAAGCTGAACTATTCACCCTTGAATATTCCCTTAGTGCCTGTCTTGTGGATCCCTCGACTTGCCCAGTGCTCCTACACAGTGTTTCCCCAGTGACTGCAGCATGGATGGTGGAAGGCTGCTGACTTTCACTGGGGGAGACTGCAGATGGCCTTGCAGGACGTCCTCGAGCAGCTCTGGGCCTTGAGGGCACGGATTCAGACTGCACCACCAGGACATGGACAGCAGCCTGGGCTGGCTAATGGGTAACAGCAAGGACATTGGTGGAGTGACAGTGAAAGGAGAACAAATACTGTCATCCTGAGAGAGGACAGCAGGTTCATGCTCCACGGAGACACTGTCACTCCCCCGGGGCGACATCTCAGTAATCTTAGTAATCTACTGGATCACAGATTGCTGGACTGCTGTGAGAGCTTGCAAACCCCTTTGTGCAGTGAGATCCACAGCCATGATGACAGCAGTCTGATCCTGCATGGCAGCAAGCAGACTGAGTTTCCACTGCATCACAGAGACGTTGGTTGTCTGCCGTCTGTGCTGCAGTGGAAGCTGAGACAATGGTTACCAGACACTGCATCAAGGCTGGGTCCGCTAGTGCTGTCATAGAGTTAGTGACCACTTCCACAGGGGAAAAAATGGGCTTCAAGCTCTCTGCAATGTCCTGTGCCATGTTGGAGCTGGACTCCTCCATGTTCTTTGATAGTGGCAACAGACTGTCTGACAGGCCTGTCAATGGACAAAGTATCTCTGTGTCCATATCCATCAGCATTCTCCTGTATGCTGCTCCAGCAAAGTTCATATCTGAGTCCTGTGTATTATAACTCGTTTGTGACATTGCCCTCCGGTCATCTGACACATGGACTATCCTTTCCCCCTGGCCTGGCTGCAGCTCACTCGTGCTCGGTGACTCACCACGTGTAGATTCTGACTCTTTACCAGCCTCTAATGCACACACAGTGTAAGTGTTTGATCTGTTGTCTGTGAGTATCAGACCAAGTGATGGGGCTTCACCATCAGTGCTGTGCTGCTGCTCTCTCTCTGTCTCCTGGAGCTGCTGTGACTGGGAAGCTGGCAGTTTTCAGTTATCGTTGGAAAGTATAAATCAGAATTGGAAGGTTGGGGTGAGGAATTGGGGGTGGGATGAAAAGCAGGAGGTCCATGGTCCCATCTGCAGCTTGGACATCATCCCAGACAGCAGGATGAGGGGGAGGTAGGAGTTAAAAAGGGACATAAGGCAGGAACATAGCAACAGCCTGAATGCTGTCGGCGAGGCCGGATGCCACGGGCTCTGTGACAGCCAGTCCCATGATGTGGAGAACCATCTCCTCCCTCAGGCTCAGGGGATGAAGATATGCCTGGCCCCCACCAGTTCACATCTGCCCCCTGTGATTATGGGCCAACTTGTCCTGGAAGAGAGGGGGTGGAATATCAGTAATTGTGTTTCACAGTGTTTGTGTGATGTGCCTTCCATAGCTCAATAGCTGGAGGTATGTGGAGACAGTGAGATGTGGGTGTGAGGCTGGTATCAGTGGAAGGTGTGTGAGGGTGAGGTGGAGTATGTGAATGTTAGGTGTGAGTCCTGAGTGTCAGGGACAGCTGATGGGTGAGTGATGGGGGTGTGGTACATTGAGCAGTGTGAAAGGTTGAAAGATATTATTGAATCTGCTTCCATCATGTTTTCAGGCAATGAATTCCAGATCAAAACAACTTGCTGTGTAAGAAAATTCTCCTCATTTCACCTCTGGTTCTTTGTCAATTACCTTCAATCTGTGTCTTCTTAATACTGCACTTTCTGACACTGGAAACAGTTTCACATTAATTACCCTATCAAAACCCCTCATGATTTTGAATTCTATATTAAATCTCCCCTTACCCGTCAGTGCTCTAAAGAGAACAATCCCAGCTTTTCCAATCTCTCCACATAACTGAATTCCCAGATCCCTGATAACATTCCAGAAAATCACTCAGTATCTTCACTCAGTCCTTAACATCCTTACCAAACCGTGGTGATCAGAATTGGACACAATTCTCCAGCTGGGATCCAACCAATGATGTATAAACATCATCATTTCCTCCTGAGTTTTATTACTCTGTATCTCTCTCTCTGACACCGAGGACACTACATGTTACCTTCAAAGATCTACAAAGAACAAAGAACAAAGATAATTACAGCACAGGAACAGGCCCTTCGGCCCTCCAAGCCTGCGCCGATCCAGATCCTCTCTCTAAACATGTCGCCTATTTTCTAAGGTTCTGTATCTCTTTTCTTCCTGCCCATTCATGTATCTGTCTAGATACATCTTAAAAGACTCCATCGTGCCCACGTCTACCACCTCCGCTGGCAACGCGTTCCAGGTGCCCACCACCCTCTGCGTAAAGAACTTTCCACGCATATCCCCCCTAAACATTTCCCCTTTCACTTTGAACCCGTGTCCTCTAGTAATTGAAACCCCCACTCTGGGAAAAAGCCTCTTGCTGTCCACCCTGTCTATACCTCTCATGATTTTGTACACCTCAATCAGGTCCCCCCTCAACCTCCGTCTTTCTAATGAAAATAATCCTAATCTACTCAACCTCTCTTCATAGCTAGCGCCCTCCATACCAGGCAACATCCTGGTGAACCTCCTCTGCACCCTCTCCAAAGCATCCACATCCTTTTGATAATGTGGCGACCAGAACTGTACGCAGTATTCCAAATGTGGCCGAACCAAAGTCCTATACAACTGTAACATGACCTGCCAACTCTTGTACTCAATGCCCTGTCCGATGAAGGAAAGCATGCCGTATGCCTTCTTGACCACTCTATTTACCTGCGTTGCTACCTTCAGGGAACAGTGGACCTGAACACCCAAATCTCTCTGGACATCAATTTTCCCCAGGACTTTTCCATTTACTGTATAGTTCACTCTTGAATTGGATCTTCCAAAATGCATCACCTCGCATTTGCCCTGATTGAACTCCATCTGCCATTTCTCTGCCCAACTCTCTAATCTATCTATATTCTGCTGTATTCTCTGACAGTCCCCTTCACTATCTGCTACTCCACCAATCTTAGTGTCGTCTGCAAACTTGCTAATCAGTCCACCTATACTTTCCTCCAAATCATTAATGTATATCACAAACAACAGTGGTCCCAGCACGGATCCCTGTGGAACACCACTGGTCACACGTCTCCAGTTTGAGAAACTCCCTTCTACTGCTACTCTCTGTCTCCTGTTGCCCAGCCAGTTCTTTATCCATCTCGCTAGTACACCTTGGACCCCAAGCGCCTTCACTTTCTCCATCAGCCTGCCATGGGGAACCTTATCAAACGCCTTGCTGAAGTCCATGTATATGACATCGACAGCCCTTCCCTCATCAATCAACTTTGTCACTTCCTCAAAGAATTCTATTAAGTTGGTAAGACATGACCTTCCCTGCAAAAAACCATGTTGCCTATCACTGATGAGCCCATTTTCTTCCAAATGGGAATAGATCCTATCCCTCAGTATCTTCTCCAGCAGCTTCCCTTCCACTGACGTCAGGCTCACCGGTCTATAATTACCTGGATTATCCCTGCTACCCTTCTTAAACAAGGGGACAACATTAGCAATTCTCCAGTCCTCCGGGACCTCACCCGTGTTTAAGGATGCTGCAAAGATATCTGTTAAGGCCCCAGCTATTTCCTCTCTCGCTTCCCTCAGTAACCTGGGATAGATCCCATCCGGACCTGGGGACTTGTCCACCTTAATGCCCTTTAGAATACCCAACACTTCCTCCCTCCTTATGCCGACTTGACCTAGAGTAATCAAACATCTGTTCCTAACCTCAACATCCGTCATGTCCCTCTCCTCGGTGAATACCGATGCAAAGTACTCGTTTAGAATCTCACCCATTTTCTCTGAGTCCAAGCATAACATTCCTCCTTTGTCCTTTAGTGGGCCAATCCTTTCTCTAGTTACCCTCTTTCTCCTTATATATGAATAAAAGGCTTTGGGATTTTCCTTAACCCTGTTTGCTAAAGATATTTCATGACCCATTTTAGCCCTCTTAATTCCTCGTTTCAGATTGGTCCTACATTCCCGATATTCTTTCAAAGCTTCGTCTTTCATCAGCCGCCTACACCTTATGTATGCTTCCTTTTTCCTCTTAGCTAGTCTCACAATTTCACCTGTCATCCATGGTTCCCTAATCTTGCCATTTCTATCCCTCATTTTCACAGGAACATGTCTCTCCTGAACGCTAATCAACCTCTCTTTAAAAGCCTCCCACATATCACATGTGGATTTACCTTCAAACAGCTGCTCCCAATCTACATTTCCCAGCTCCTGCCGAATTTTGGTATAGTTGGCCTTCCCCCAATTTAGCACTCTTCCTTTAGGACCACTCTTGTCTTTGTCCATGAGTATTTTAAAGCTTACAGAATTGTGATCACTATTCCCAAAGTAGTCCCCTACTGAAACTTCAACAACCTGGCCGGGCTCATTCCCCAACACCAGGTCCAGTATGGCCCCTTCCCGAGTTGGACTATTTACATACTGCTCTAGAAAACCTTCCTGGATGCTCCTTACAAATTCTGCTCTATCTGGACCTCTAACACTAAGCGAATCCCAGTCAATGTTGGGAAAATTAAAATCTCCTATCACCACCACCCTGTTGCTCCTACATCTTTCCATAATCTGTTTACATATTTGTACCTCTATCTCACGCTCGCTGTTGGGAGGCCTGTAGTACAGCCCCAACATTGTTACCGCACCCTTCCTATTTCTGAGTTCTGTCCATATTGCCTCACTGCTCGAGTCCTCCATAGTGCCCTCCTTAAGCACAGCTGTGATATCCTTTTTGACCAGTAATGCAACTCCTCCACCCCTTTTACCTCCCTCTCTATCCCGCCTGAAGCATCGATATCCTGGGATATTTAGTTGCCAATCATGCCCTTCCCTCAACCAAGTCTCAGTAATAGCAATAACATCATACTCCCAGGTACTAATCCAAGCCCTAAGTTCATCTGCCTTACCTACTACACTTCTTGCATTAAAACAAATGCACCTCAGACCACCAGTCCCTTTATATTCATCATCTGCTCCCTGCCTGTTCTTCCCCTTAGTCACACTGACTTCATTATCTAGTTCCTTACAGGCTTTTGTTACTACCTCCTTACTGTCAACTGACCTCAATTGGTTCCCATCCCCCTGCCACATTAGTTTAAACCCTCCCCAACAGCGTTAGCAAAAGCACCTCCAAGGACATTGGCTCCAGTCCGGCCCAGGTGTAGACCGTCCAATTTGTAATAGTCCCGCCTCCCCCAGAACCGGTCCCAATGTCCCAAAAATCTGAACCCCTCCTTCCTGCACCATCTCTCAAGCCACGCATTCATCCTGACTATTCTTTCATTTTTACTCTGACTATCACGTGGCACTGGTAGTAATCCTGAGATTACTACCTCTGAGGTCCTACTTTTTAACTTGGCTCCCAATTCCCTAAACTCTGCTTGTAGGACCTCATCCCGTTTTTTACCTATATCATTAGTGCCTATGTGCACAATGACAACTGGCTGTTCACCCTCCCCCTTTAGAATGTTCTGCAGCCGATCTGAGACATCCCTGACCCGTGCACCTGGGAGGCAACATACCATTCGGGAGCCTCGTTTTCGACCACAGAACCGCCTATCTACTCCCCTTACAATCGAATCCCCTACGACTATAGCCCTTCCACTCTTTTTCCCGCCCTTCTGAACAGCAGAGCCAGCCACGGTGCCATGGACCTGGCTACTGCTGCCTTCCCCTGGTGAGCCATCTCCCCCAACAGTATCCAAAACGGTATACTTGTTTTGGAGGGAGATGACCGCAGGGGACTCCTGCGCTGCCTTCCTGCTCTTTCTCTGCCTTTTGGTCACCCATTCCCTTTCTCCATCAGCAATCCTAATCTGCGGTGTGACCAATTCACTAAACGTGCTATCCACGACCTCCTCAGCATCGCGCATGCTCCAAAGTGAGTCCATCCGCAGCTCGAGAGCCGTCATGCGGTCTAACAAGAGCTGCAGTTGGACACACTTCCTGCACGTGAAGGAGTCAGGGACATCGGCCATGTCCCTAAGCGCCCACATTGAGCAAGAGGAGCATGACACGGGTCTGAGATCTCCTGCCATTTTTAATCTTAAGCTTAACTTAGTTAAATGAAAAAGGAACGAAAAGTTTTTACCAATCACAATAAAACCAGAGAAATCGAAAAAGCCTTACCTTATAAACACCCCACCGAGTCCTTTTTTTTTTTGGTTGGAGGAGGAGGGCGGGTGGGAGACACGACAAGTGTGGTGTCTTGGGTTCAGAAACCGCCCAAATATATAGTGTTTTACTTACCCAGCAGCCCCCTGGCCACCGCCGAAAAACAAAAGGAAATTAAATTTACTTTCAAACTGACCTTCCCAGCTGCTCACTCGCTCACTCGCTGCTCCCGAAAAAGCTGCTGCAATGAAAGGAAAGTTATTTTAAACCGCCCAAATATATAGTGTTTTACTTACCCAGCAGCCCCCTGGCCACCGCCGAAAAACAAAAGGAAATTAAATTTACTTTCAAACTGACCTTCCTAGCTGCTCACTCGCTCACTCGCTGCTCCCGAAAAAGCTGCTGCAATGAAAGGAAAGTTATTTTAAACCGCCCAAATATATAGTGTTTTACTTACCCAGCAGCCCCCTGGCCACCGCCGAAAAACAAAAGGAAATTAAATTTACTTTCAAACTGACCTTCCCAGCTGCTCACTCGCTCACTCGCTGCTCCCGAAAAAGCTGCTGCAATGAAAGGAAAGTTATTTTAAACCGCCCAAATATATAGTGTTGTACTTACCCAGCAGCCCCCTGGCCACTGCCGAAAAACAAAAGGAAATTAAATTTACTTTCAAACTGACCTTCCCAGCTGCTCACTCGCTCACTCGCTGCTCCCGAAAAAGCTGCTGCAATCTGTGTGTGTACACGCCACTTCTCTCGAATCCTTCACCCGATTTATAATGGTACCATTGAGTTTATATTGTTTCACCTCATATTTCCTACCCAAATGTCTCACTTCACACTTCACTGTGTTAAATTACATCTGCCATGTTCCTGTCCATTTCACCAGTCAGTCTCTGTCCTGCTGAAGTCTCTTACTATCCTTCTCACTGTTTATTAACATTTCTGAGTTTCCTGCCCTCTGAAAACTTTGACATTATCCTCTCTGTACACAAGCCCATTGCATTAACATCCAGCAACAGTGATTCCAACAGTAACCCTGCGGAACCCCACTGTGTACGTCCCTCCAGACTGATCAACAACCATTCTCTACTACTGTCTGCTTTCTGTCACTGACCTAAATTCCTGCATGCTGGCATTGAAAATAAAAAAAGGACTTCCATTTATGTAACGCCTTCATGATCACTGCATGTACCAACGAGTAATTTTTAACGTTTAGTCAGTCTTGTAAATGCAGGAAAAACACAGTCAATTTCTGCACAGCAAGATCCTACAAGTAGCAGTGTGATCATGATCAGATCTGTTTTTGTGATGTTGAATTGAGGGGTAAATGTTGACCAGGACACTGGGAATAATTCCCCTGACCTTCAAAATAATTCCATGGGATCTTTACATCCACCTGAGTGGGCAACACGGGGCCTGGCTTTACCTTTTCGTTGATAAGGCGGTACCTCTGACAGTGAAACACTCCCTCAGTACTGCACTGCAGTGTCAGCCTTGATTCTTGTCATCAAGTCCTGCAGTGACACTTGATCCTAGAAGCTTGTGATTGAAAGGGGAGAGAGCTACAAACTGAGCCACTGCTGACATTGGTCCTTTAATCCCATGTGTTTCTAATTTGGTAACACGGCTGTTCTGTGGTAATTTATCAAACAGCTGCTGAAAGGATAGGAATATTGGGAAAGTACAGGCTGGAACAATCAAAGAATCATAGAATAGCACAGCCCTGAATGATGTCATTCGGCCCATCAAGTCAGTGCTGAACCCTTTCAAAGAACAATCCAGTTAGTCCCACTCCCTGACTCTTTCACTATATCCGAATATTTTTTCTTCTTCAGATATTTATCCAATTCCCTTTTGGGATATACCATTGAATCTGTATCCATCAGCCTATCAGACAGTGCATCCCAAATCCAAACCACTCAGACACAAAAATCCTCATGTCTGCTTCTTTTACCAATCGCCTTAAATCTATGTCTCTGATTACCGGTCCCTTGGACATTGGAAACAGTTTCTCTTTATTTAATTTATCTAAACCCTTCCTAATGTTAAACAGCTCAATCGAATCTCCTCTGAAAGTTCTCTGCTCGAAGCAGAACAACCCCAGCTACATAACTGTCATCCCTCATGCCTGCACAAATTCTCGTAAAACAGTTCTGTACCCTCTCCGAAGGTTTCATGACCTTCCTAAAGTGTGGTTCCCAGTATTCGACAAAAGACTTCAGGTGCAGCTGAACTAGTATTTTATATATGTTTCACATAATGTCCTTGCTTTTGCTTTTTTTGCCTCCATTTATAAAACCGAGGATCCCATATATTTATTAACGGTTTGGCTGCAAAGATTTGTGTACAAATACTCCAGGTGTCTCTGTTATTTCACCACCTTTATAGTTATACCATTTAACTTGTATTGTCTATCCTCATTCCTCCTTTCAAAATGTATTACCTCACACATCTGCAATGCCAATTACATATTGAGAAGATTGAAGACATTGTTTTCTGTCTCTGATTCAAATATTTCCTAGCTACACACTCCATCCCTCTCCTTTGTAAATGTTTGAGACGAAAAGCCAAACTTTTCACATACTTGGTTACATAGTTAACCTTGAGATGCCTTGCGATGAGCTTCTGACCAAATATTCATACCATCAGTAAAATGGCGTATTTCCACCCGCGGTGGAGTTGCATTTCTGGTTAAAAAGGAAAGTAATACAATAGTGAGGAAGGATATGAGAGCTGATGATGTGGAGTCTGTATGGGTAGAGCTGAGAAACACTAAGGGGCAAAAAACGTTAGTGGGGGTTATATATAGACCCCCAAACTGTGGTGGTGATGTGGGAATGGTCTTAAACAGGAAATTAGAGATGCATGCGATAAAGCAACATCTGTAATTATGGGTGACTTAAATCTGCATATAGATTGGTCAAATCAAATTTGTCACAATAACGTGGAGGAGAAATTACTGGAGTGTATACGGGATGGTTTTCTGGACCAATATGTTGAGGAACCAACTAGAGAACAGGCCATCCCAGACTGGGTATTGTGTAAAGAGAGAGGAATAAATGGCAATCTAGTTGTGTGAAATCCCTTGAGGTTGAGTGACCATAATATAATCGAATTTGTCATGAAGAACGCCAACGGTGACGTCAGAGGAGAGCTGCAAGCTGATTGGTTGGGTGAGGAGCAGGTATTAGTGCATGTAGATATCTTTAAAAAAGTGAAAAGTTTATTTTTGTGGGAAAAGAACTCTGGTGATAAGGTGAGTACTACTGAAGTGTTTCTTTTTTTAATTCAGTGTAGTTTATTAAGAATCTTAGATTGAAGTGGGTAGAAAAAGGTCCCTCATGTAATTAGTATTTTTTTTTAATTAAGGGTGTAACTAATTAGTCTAAGGGTAGGTCATGACAGGAGAGTTCAGCCCCGTGATCTGCTCCTCCTGCACTTTGTGGGAAATCAGGGATGCTTCCCGTGTCCCTAGTGAGCATGTGTGCAGGAAGTGGATCCATCTGCAACTACTGGCGACCCGCATTATGGAGATGGAGCTGCAGGTGAATTCACTGTGGAGCATCCATAATGCTGAGGAAGTCGTGGATAACATGTTTAGCGAGGTGGTCACACCGCAGATAATAGCTGCACAGGCAGAAAAGGGATGGGTGACCACCAGACAGAGTAGTAGGCGCAGGCAGGTACTGCAGGAGTCCCCTGTGGCCACCACCTCTCAAACAGATAGACCGCTTTGGATACTGTTGGGGGGGATGACCTCCCAGGGGAAAGCAGCAACAGCCAGGCCCATGGGACCACAGAGGGCTCTGCCTCACAGCAGGGCAGGAAAAGGGGTGTAAGAGCTATCATGATAGGGAATTCTATCGTAAGCGGTGCAGGTAGGCGTTTCTGTTGCCGCAAAAGAGGCACCAGGATGGTATGTTGACTCCCTGCTGCGAGGGTCAAGGATGTCTTGGAGTGGCTGCAGGAAATTCTGAAAGGAGAGAGTGAGCAGCCACAGGTCGTGGTCCATATTGGTGCTAACAACATAGACAGGAAGAGAGATAAGGTCCTGCCAAATGAATATAGGGAGTTAGGCAGAAGGTTAAAAAGTAGAACCTCTCGGGGTAATCTCAGGATTTGGCCTAACCATCAGCCTCAAGAAAATGAACATCATGGGACAGGATGTCAGAAATGCTCCATCCATCAATATCGGCGACCACGCTCTGGAAGTGGTTCAAGAGTTCACCTACCTCGGCTCAACTGTCACCAGTAACCTTTCTCTCGATGCAGAAATCAACAAGCACATGGGAAAGGCTTCCACTGCTATGTCCAAACTGGCCAAGAGAGTGTGGCAAAACGGCACACTGACACGGAACACAAAAGTCCGAGTGTATCAAGCCTGTGTCCTCAGTACCTTGCTCTATGGCAGCGAGGCCTGGACAACGTATGTTAGCCAAGAGCGACGTCTCAATTCAGTCCATCTTCACTGCCTCCGGAGAATACTTGGCATCAGGTGGCAGGACCGTATCTCCAACACAGAAGTCCTCGAGGCGGCCAACATCCCCAGCTTATGCACACTACTGAGTTAGCGGCGCTTGAGATGGTTTGGCCGCGTGAGCCGCATGGAAGATGGCAGGATCCCCAAAGACACTTTGTCCAGCGAGCTCGCCACTGGTATCAGACCCACCGGCCGTCCATGTCTCTGCTTTAAAGACGTCTGCAAATGCGACATGAAGTCCTGTGACATTGATCACAAGTCGTGGGAGTCAGTTGCCAGCGATCGCCAGAGCTGGCGGGCAGCCATAAACGAGGGGCTAAAGTGTGGCGAGTCGAAGTGACGTCACAGTTGGCAGGAAAAAAGGCAGAAGCGCAAGGGGAGAGCCAACTATGTAACAGCCCCGACAGACAATTTTTTCTGCAGCACCTGTGGGAGAGTCACTCGAGAATTGGCCTTTTTAGCCACTCCAGGCGCTGCTGCACAAACCACTGACCACCTCCAGGCGCTTACCCATTGTCTCTCGAGGGAAGGAGGCCAAAGACAAAGAAGAAGAAGAATCTCAGGATTACTCCGTGTGCCACGTGCTAGTGAGGATAGGAATAGGAGGATTAAGGAAATGAAAGTGTGGCTGAAGAGCTGGTGTAGGCGGGAGGGCTTCAGCTACTTGGATCATTGGGATCTCTTCTGGTGCAGAGGTGACCTGTTGAAGAGGGTCGGATTGCATCTAAACTGGAAGGGGACCAATATCCTTGCGGGGAGGTTTGTTAGTACTACTCGGGAGGGTTTAAACTAGTCTTGCAGAGAGGTGGGACTCAAAGTAGTCGTCTCTCCGATGAGATAGTTACGGTAAATGTAGAGGTTAATGCAAGCAAGTCCAGTAGGCGGGCCTGGCAGTGGCCTGACAGGGAGCGTGGAAGTTCTGGTCGACTAAACTGCAAGTGGTTAGCACCGCCGCCTCACAGCTCCAGGGACCCGGGTTCGATTCTGGGTACTGCCTGTGCGGAGTTTGCAAGTTCTCCCTGTGTCTGCGTGGTTTTCCTACGGGTGCTCCGGTTTCCTCCCACATGCCAAAGACTTGCAGGTTGATAGGTTAATTGGCCATTATAAATTGCCCCTAGTATAGGTAGGTGGTAGGGAAATATATAGGTACAGGTGGGAATGTGATAGGGATATGGGATGAGTGTAGGATTAGTATGAATGGGTGGTTGATGGTCGGCACAGACTCGGTGGGCCGAAGGGCCTGTTTCAGTGCTGTATCTCTAAACTAAACGACTTTAATGCAAGAGGCCTTACAGGTAAGGCAGATGAACTCAGAGCATGGATCAGTCCATGGGATTGTGATATTATAGCTATTACAGAAACGTGGTTGAGGGATAGGCAAGACTGGTGGCTCAATGTTATGGGGTACCGATGTTTCAGTTGGAGGGAAGAGAGGATGGGGAGTTGCACTATTGATTAGGGAGCACATCACGGCCGTAGTTAGAGAGGATATCCCGCGGGGAACGTCCAGTGAGGCCATATGAGTGGAGCTTAGAAATAAGCAAGGGGTGATCTCTTTGATGGGATTATACTATAAGTCCCCCAATAGTCAGAGGGAATTGGAGGAGCATATATGCAGTGAAATCACAGATAGGTGTAGGAATTATAGGGTTGTAATAGTAAGTGATTTTAACTTTCCTAATATTGACTGGGACTGCCTTGGTGCTAAGGGATAAGATGGGCAAGAATTTGTTAAGTGTGTCCAGGATAGTTTTATGAAACAGTATGTGGATGGCCCTACGAGAGAAAAGGCTACACTCGACCTCCTCTTTGGAAATGAGGATGGGCAGGTGGATGATGTGTTAGTGAGGGAGCACTTTGGAACCAGTGACCATAACTCTATTAGCTTCAAGATAGTTATGTAAGAGGATAGGACTGGTCCTCAGGTTGAAGTCCTAAATTGGAGGAAGGTTAATTTTGATGGCATCAGACAGGAACTCTCAAAAGTTGAATGAAAGGGGCTGTGTACAGGTAAATGGACGTCTGGCAAGTGGGAGGCTTTTAAAGGTGAGATAGGAAGAGTTATGGGCCGGCATATTCCTGTTAGATGGAAGGGCAAGGCTGAAAAGTTTAGGGAACCTTGGTTGATGAGGGATGTTGAGGGTCTGATGAGGCCAAAGAAGGAGGCATATGTCAGGTATAGGCAGCGGGGATCAAACGAGTCCCTCCAGGAATAGAGTGGATGTAGGAGTGCACTCAAGAAAGAAATTAGGAGGGAGAAAAGGGGCCATGAGATTTCCCTGGCAGATAAGATAATGGAGAATCCTAAAATAGTCTATGAGTACATTAAGAGTAAAAGGGTAGCTAGGGAGAGAGTCGGTCCCCTTAAGGATCAGTGTGGTAATCTACGTGTGCAGCCACGGGAAATGGGCGAGGTCTTAAATGAATACTTCTCGTCTTTATTTACCATGGAGACAACATGGAAGCTAATGAGTTCAAGGGAGGGAACAGTGATATCCTGGAGCATATCAACATTACAAAGGAGGTGGTGTTGGAGGTTTTGAAGCGCATTAACGTAGATAAATCCCCAGGGCCTGACCAGGTGTCTCCTAGGATGCTATGGGAAGAAAGGGAGGATATTCCTGGAGCCCGAGCAGAGATTTTTGCATTATCGTTAGTCATGGGTGAGGTACTGGAAGACTGGAGGATAGCTAATGTTTATTTAATAAGAGCAGCAGTGATAAGCCAGGGAACAACAGGCCGGTGAGCCTGACATCAGTGGTGGGAAAGTTACTGGAAGGGATTCTGACAGACAGGATTTATATGCATCTGGAAAGGCAACGTCTGATTAGGGATAGTCAGCATGGCTTTGTGCATGGGAATCATGTCTCAGGAATTTGATTGCGTCTTTTGAGGAGGTGACCAAGAGGATTGACGGGGGCAGGGCGAAGGACGTTGTCTACATGGACTTTAGCAAGGCCTTTGACAAGGTCCCGCATGGTCGGCTGGTCCAGAAGGTTCAAACTCATGGGATCCAGGAGGTGCTCGCCAATTGGATACAAAATTGGCTTGGTGATCGGATGGTAGTGGGGGGTTGTTTTTCACATTGGAGGCTGGTGACCAGTGGAGTGCCGCAGGGATCGGTTCTGGGCCCTCTCTTGTTTGTCACTTATATTAATGACTTGGATATGAATGTAGGGGGCATGATTGGTAAGTTTGCAGATGATACAAAAATTGGTGGAATAGTAGAAAGTGAAGAAGGTTGTCTAAGGTTACAACAGGATATAGATAAACTTGGAAAGTGGGCAAGGGATTGGCAAATGGAATTTAATGCAGACAAGTGCGAAGTGATGCATTTTGGGAAGTTAAACCAGTGCAGTACATATACAGTGAATGACAGGGCCTGGGGAGTGCCGTTGAGCAGAGAGAACTTGGGGTGCAAGTGCATAGTTCCCTGAATGTGGCAACACAGGTTGACTGGGTGGCGAAGAAGGTGTATGGCATGCTTGTCTTCATCAAATGCGGCATGGAGTACAAGAGTTGGGACGTCATGTTACAGTTGTACATAACATTGGTTTTTCCGCATTTGGAGTACAGTGTGCAGTTCTGGTCGCAGCACTACAGGAAAGATGTGATTAAGCTAGAGAGGGTACAGAAAAGATTCATAAGGATGTTGCCTAGTTTGGAGGGCTTGAGTTATAAAGAGAGATTGGGTAGGCTGGGTCTGATTTCCCTGGAGCAAAGCCGGCTGAGAGGGGACATGATGGAGGTATATAAAATTATGAGAGGCATAGACAGAGCAGGTAGCCAGAGTCTGTTTCCCATGGTAGGGGTGACTAAAACTAGAGGGCATAGATTTCAGATGAAAGGGAGGAGGTTTAAAGGGGATTAAAAGGGTCATTTTTTCACACAAATAATATTGCGTATCTGGAATGAGCTGCCAGAGGAGGTGGTGGAGGCAGGAACAGTAGCCACATTTAAGAGTCATCTGGACAGGTATTTGAATGAGCAAAGCATCGACGGATATGGAATTAATGCAGGCACGTGGAACCAGTATAGATCGGCATTATGGTGGGCATGGACGCAGTGGGCCGAAGGGCCTGTTTCTATGCTGTACGAATCTATGACTCCAAGATGAAGAGTGACGTAGTTGATTCTGAGACTAGGGTCGTGAATCTTAATAAAGCAAAGTATGAAGGTATGAGGCACGAGTTGGCTATGATGGATTGGGAAACGTTACTTAAAGGGATGATGGAGGAAAGGCAATGGCAATATTCAAAGAGTGCATTGATGAACTGCAACAATTGTTTACTCCTGTCTGGCGCAAAAGTAAAATGGGAAAGGTAGCCAAACCATGGCTTACAAGGAAAATTAGAGATAGTATTAGATTCACGGAAGAGGCATATACATTCGACAGAAAGAAGCAACAGACCTGAGGATTGGGAGCAGTTTAGAATTCAGCAAAGGAGGACCAAGGGATTGATTAATAAGGGGAAAATAAAGTACATGGGTAAGCTTGTGGGGAACATACAACCTGACTGTAAAGGTTTCTGTAGGTATGTGAAGAGGAAAGGATTGGTTAAGACAAATGTAGCTCCTTACAGTTAGAAACATGGGAATTTAGTATGGGAAACAACGAAATGGCTAACCAACTAAATGCATACTGTGAATCTGTCTTCACAAAGGATGGCACAAATATCTTACCAGAAATGTTGGGGAACACAGGGTTTAGTGAGAGGAAGGAACCGAAGGAAATCAGTATTAGTAGAGGAATTGTGTTGGGGAAGTTGATGGTATTGAAGGCCGATAAATCCTCAGGGCCTGATAATCTACATCCCAGATTACTTAAAGAAGTGACCCTAGAAATAGTGCATGCATTGGTGGTCATCTTTCCAGATTCCATAGACTTTGGAACAGTTCCAGCTGATTGGAGGGCAGCTAATGTAACCCCACCATTTAAAAAGGGAGGTAGAAATAAAGCAGGGAATTGTAGACAAGTCAGCCTGACGTCGGTAGTGGGGAAAATTCTAGAGACCATTATCAAAGTTTTTATGGCAGAGCACTTGGAGAACAGTGTTAGAATCGGATAGAGTCAGCATGGATTTACGAAAGGGAAATCATGCTTGATAAATCTATTAGAATTCTTCGAATATGTAACTAATAGAGTGGATGATGGGGAGCCAGAGAATGTGGTTTATTTGGACTTTCAGAAGGCTTTCGACAAAGTACCACATAAGAGATTAGTGAGTAAAATTAAAACGCATGGGATTAGTGGTAGTGAATTGCGATAGATAGAAAATTGGTTGGCAGATGGAAAAAAAGAGTAGGGATAAACGGATATTTTTCCAAATGGCAGGCAGTGATTAGTGGGGTACCACAGGGATCGGTGCTAGGACCCCAACTATTCACACTCCATATTAATGATTTGGATGAGGGAACTAAATGTAATATCTCCAAATTTTCAGAAGACACAAAACTGGGTGGGAGGGTGAGTTGTGAGGAGGATGCAGAGAGGCTTCAGGGTGATTCGGACAAGTTGAGTGAGTGGGCTATTGCATGGCAGATGCAGTATAATGTGAATAAATGTGAGGTTATCCACTTTGGTAGCAAAAACAGGAAGGCAGATTATTATCTCAACAGTTACAAACTGAGAGAGGGCAATATGCAGCGAGACATGGGTGTTCTCGTACACCAGTCACTGAAGGTAAGCATGCAGGTGCAACAGGTGGTCGAAAAAGGTGAATGTTATGTTGGCCTTCATAGAGACAGGATTCGAGTACAGGAGCAGGGATGTTTTGCTGCACTTATACTGGGCCTTGGTGAGGCCGCACTTGGATATTGTGTGCAGTTTTGGTTTCCTTCTCTGAGAAAGGATGTTCTTGCTATAGAGAGAGTGCAACGAAGGTTTATCAGACTGATTCCTGGGATGGCGGGACTTACGTATGAGGAGAGTTAGGATTATATTCGCTGGAGTTCAGAAGAGTGAAGAGGGATCTCATAGAAACCTATAAAATTCCAGCAGGATTTGACAGGGTAGTTGCAGGAAGGATGCTCCCGATGGTGGGGGAGTCCAGAACCAGGGGTCATAGTCTCAGGATACGGGGTAAACGTTTCAGGACTGAAATGAAGAGAAACATCTTCACCCAGAGAGTGGTGAGCCAGTGAAATTACGTCATCACTCCCATATCCAATAGGGATTGGAATATGCTGGCCAGTGCCTCTGCTACTTCCACCATTCCATCCCTCAGCAACCCTCATGCATCCCATCCAGACTGGGTAAATTATCTACTTTATTGTGGTACAAAAAGTGCTGTATTGAAAAGGGTTAACTGAATCTGTTTGTTCAGTGTCTGTAATTAATGTCAGGCTCCATGGACCCTAATTGTGTCATTGGAGGTTTTCCATCTTCTATTAATACAGGACTCCTTCCAATGTGTCATCCCATCGTTTCAGCCGGAACATCAGCCCCGGCACAACAGAGATCAGTGGCTCCAGAGAGAGAGAAAGGATAGATCAGAATCTGAGAACAAAAGACTGGAATGTAACAACACTTGGTCAGAATCTGAGAATAATAGATTGGAATGTTACAACAATGGGTCAGAATCTGAGAACAATAGATGGGAATGTTACAACAATGGACAGGAGTTTATCCTCGGAACTTTACTACCTTTCTAAATATTATGATCGGTACTCATTAAACTTCCGTATCTATCTCGCACTGAAGATTATTCAATACATTTACTATCCCATCCTGGCTATTATTGGTGTCCCTGGTAAGTCACTCTATCTAGCTATTAATTCTCTATACCAAGTTTAACAGCATTACTGCTCCTGTAATTTACTCTGCCCTTTTTGCTGCCGTTGTATTCCTGGTGAATATGTCCAGCTATTAGCTCTATAAACCATTGCCAACTGTATTACAGTTCTTGTCATTTAATCTCTCATCTTTGCTGCCCTTGCTGTCTCTATTTCCGTCTAGGAGATCTGTAAACCCTGTTTTACTGAAATACTGTTCTGATATGTACATTTTGGGAAGACTAAAGCCAGTGTCATTGGTCTCCATCACAAACTCCATCCCCTATCTGTGAGGCAAATACACCACCCTGCCCAATATCTGAGGCTGAACCAGATTGTTTGCAATCGGTGTGTTCTATTTAAACCTGAGCTGAGTCCATCTCCATATTCTCACCATTACCAACCCTGTCTACGACCACCTCTGTCATATCCCCCATCTCCACCTCTGTCTCAGCCAATCTGCTGCATAAACCCTCACCTGTACCTTTGTTAAATCCACACTTAACTATTCCAATTCTATCCTGGTCACCCTCCCAGTTATAAACCTCCATAAACCACAGACCATGCAGAACTCTGCTGCCTGTATCCTAACTCACAACAAATCTCGATCACCCATCACCCCTGTGCTCACTGATCTACATTGGTTCCCGGTCCGGCAGCACCTTAATTTTAATATTCTCATCCTTGTGTTTGAATCTCTCCATGGCCTCACCCCTCCAATTAGTCCCATTCTCCTGCACATTCTCATATTCCTGAAAATGCTTTGACTTGAATCTTTTCTCATTTCTCCTTTTAAAGTGAATTCCTTTCCCTCTGTATCTGTCCCGAGCCACTATTTAGAATCTACAGCATTACTGGTGCTGACGGTAAAGAAGCTGGGATCCATAGAGAGATGTGAGCTGCTCAGCCAGGCACTTCCAGTGCGGCCTGCACAGTGCCCCAAGCTGGGCAGGGCTCTAGCTCAATCGTACCATGTACGTGTTGTTGCTCTGAGGATGGTTTTAAATGTGATGTCAATGTACCATACCGGCAGCTTTGATGTACGTCTTTGAAAATTGGTCTGTGCATGTCCACTGACTGCTTGTGTTAGTCACTCTCAGCTGAACATATATTCAGCAGCATGAGGAAACACACCTAGTATTATTTAAAATGACCAGGCATCCAACATACAGGTGAGGGGCTTTTAACTTACTTCTATTATTGTAAAGTTAGTGGAGGTGCTGTGGATGGTTTGTTGGAGGTCGTGTTGTGAGCTGCTGCAGACATTCAGGGAGGACAGAGGATTTGGTGACCCAACTCTGCATGAGGTATGGCCTATCAGGGGAAAACAGCAGCAGCCAAAGCAGTGGCACCACGGAGGGACAAAGCGCAGAAGAGCAATAGTTATAGCGGACTCGATAGTCATGGGCACTGATAGGCGCTTCTGTGGACGTGAAAGAGACTACAGGATGGTATGTTGCCTCCCTGGTTTCAGGGTCAAGGAAATCTCTGAACGGACAGGGGGCATTCTGAAGGGGGAGGGTGAACAGCCAGAGGTTGTGGTACACATCGGTAGCAATGACATAGGCAGGAAGAGTGATGAGGTCCTACAGGGAGAGTTTAGGAAGTTAGGCAGGAAGTTACAAAACAAGACCTCGAGTGTTGTAATCGCTGGATTCCTCCAAGTGCTACGTGCTAGTGATTCTAGAAATAGGAGGATAGTGCAGCTAAACACGTGGCTGAGCAGCTGGTGCAGGAGGGAGGGTTTCAGATATCTGGACAATTGGGATCTCTTCAGGGACAGATGGGACCTGTACAAGAAGGATGGGTTGCATATAAACTGGAAGGGCACTAATATCCTGGCTGCAAGGTTTGCTAGCATCACTCGGGAGGGTTTAAACTAGTGTGGCAGTGAGGGGGGGACCACAGCAGTAGGACAGCTAGTGAAATAAATGAGGAGGACATATTAAATAAGGCCAGTCGGACGAAGAGGAAGAGCAGGCAGGGAGATGTTTCTGAGCACAGCGGGACTGGTGGTCTGAAGTGCATTTGTTTCAATGCGAGAAGTATAACAGGTAAGGCAGATGAACTTAGAACTTGGATTAGTACTTGGAAATATGATGTTTTTGCTATTACAGGGACTAGGTTGAGGGAAGGGCAGGATTGGCAGCTAAATGATGCAGGTTTTAGAAGCCTCAGGCGGGATCGAGGGGGATATAAAAGGGGTGGGGGAGTTGCATTACTGGTTAAGGAGAATATCACAGCTGCACTGCGGGAGGACACCTCAGAGGGGTCATGCAGCGAGGCAATATGGGTGGAGCTCAGGAATAGGAAGGGTGCAGTCACGATGTTGGGGGTTTACTACAGGCCTCCCAACAGCCAGCGGGAGGGAGAGGAGCAGATATGCAGACAGATTTTGAAAAGATGTAAAGGTAACAGGGTTGTAGTAGTGGGTGATTATAACTTCCCCTATATTGACTGGGATTCGTTTTGTGCGGCTTGGATGGGGCAGAATTTCTGAGGAGCCTCCAGGAGGGCTTCTTGAAACAGTATGTAGATAGTCCAACTAGGGATGGGGCCATTCTGGACCTGGCATTGAGGAATGAGCCCGGCCAGGTGGTCGAAGTTGCAGTGGGGGAGCATTTCGGGAACAGTGACCATAATTCCATAAGTTTTAAGGTACTTGTGGATAAAGATAAGGGTAGTCCTCGGGTGAAGGTGCTAAATTGGGGGATGGCTAATTATAACAATATTAGGCAGGAACTGAATAATTTAGATTGGGGGCGGCTGTTTGAGGGTAAATCAACATCTGACATGTGGGAGTCTTTCAAACGTCAGCTGATTAGAATCCAGGACCAGCAAGTTCTGGAAAAAAGACAAGTTTGGCAAGTTTCAGGAAGCTTGGATAACACGGGATATTGTGAGCCCAGTCAAAAAGAAAAAGGAAGCATTTGTAAGGGCTGGAAGGCTAGGAACAGACGAAGCACTTGAGGAATATAAAGACAGTAGGAAGGAACTTAAGCAAGGAGTTAGGAGGGCTAAAAGGTGTCATTAAAAGTCATTGGCAAACAGGATTAAGGAAAATCCCAAGGCTTTTTATACATATATAAAGAGCAAGAGGGTAACCAGGGAAAGGGTTGGCCCACTCAAGGACAGAGATGGGAATCCATGTGTGGAGCCAGAGGAAATGGGCGAGGTGCTAAATGAGTACTTTGCATCAGTATTCACCAAAGTGAAGGACTTGGTGGATGATGAGCCTAGGTAAGGGAGTGCAGATAGTCTCAGTCATTTCATTGTCAATAAGGAGGAGGTGCTGGGTGTCTTGCAAAGCATTAAGGTAGATAAGTCTCCAGGGCCTGATGGGATCTACCCTAAAATACTGAGGGAGGCAAGGGAAGAAATTGTTGGGGCCTTGACAGAAATCTTTGCATCGTCATTGGCTACAGGTGAGGTCCCAGAGGACTGGAGAATAGCCAATGTTGTTCCTTTGTTTAAGAAGGGTGCAAGGATAAACCAGGAAATTATAGGCTGTTGAGCCTTACGCCAGTGGTAGGGAAACTATTAGAGAGGATTATTCGGGACAGGATTTACTCCCATTTGGAAACAAACGAACTTATGAGCGAGAGGCGGCATGGTTTTGTAAAGGGCGGGGAGGGGGGGGCGGTCGTGTCTTACTATTTTGATTGAGTTTTTTGAGGAAGTGACGAAGATGATTGATGAAGGAAGGGCAGTGGATGTTACCTGTATGGACTTTACTAAAGCCTTTGACAAGGTCCCGCATGGCAGACTGGTACGAAAGGTGAAGTCAAACAGGATCAGAGGTGTAACAAAAGCAAAATACTGCGGATGCTGGAAATCTGAAACAAAAACAAGAAATGCTGGAATCACTCAGCAGGTCTGGCAGCATCTGTGGAAAGAGAAGCAGAGTTAACGTTTCGGGTCAGTGACCCTTCTTCGGAACTGACAAATATTAGAAAAGTCACAGATTATAAACAAGTTAGGTGGGGGTGGGGCAAGAGATAACAAAGGAGAAGGTGCAGATTGGACCAGGCCACATAGCTGACCAAAAGGTCACGGAGCAAAGGCAAACAATATGTTAATGGTGTGTTGAAAGACAAAGGTGAGCTGGCAAGATGGATACAGAACTGGCTTGGTCATAAAAGACAGAGGGTAACAGTGGATGGCCGTTTTTCTGAATGGAGGGATGTAAATAGTGGTGTTCCACAAGGATCACTGCTGGGAACTTTGATGTTTGTAGTATATATAAATGATTTGGAGGAAAATGTAGCTGGTCTGATTAGTAAGTTTGCGAATGACACAAAGGTTGGTGGAGGTGCGGATAATGATGAGGATTGTCAGAGGATACAGCAGGATATAGATCAGTTGGAGACTTGGGCAGAGAAATGGCAGATGGAGTTTAATCCGGAAAAATGTGAGGTAATGCACTTTGGAAGGTCTCATGCAGGTGGGAGGTATACAGTAAATGGCAGAACCCTGAGGAGTATTCATAGGCAGAGGGATCTGGGCGTACAGGTCCACAGGACACTGAAAGTCGCAACACAGGTGGATAAGGCATATGGCATGCTTCCCTTCATCGGTCGAGGCACAGAGTATAAAAATTGCCAAGTTATGTTGCAGCTGTACAGAACCTTAGTTAAGCCACACTAGGAATATTATGTGCAATTCTGGTCGCCACACTACCAGAAGGATGTGGAGGCTTTGGAGAGGGTACAGAGGAGGTTTACCAGGATGTTGCCTGGTCTGGAGGGCATTAGCTATGAGGAGAGGTTGGATAAACTCGGTTTGTTTTCACTGGAACGACGGAGGTGGAGGGGCGACATGATAGAGGTTTACAAAGTTATGAGCGGCATGGACAGAGTGGATAGTCAAAAGCGTTTTCCCAGGGTGGAAGAGTCAGTTACTAGGGGACATAGGTTGAAGGTGCGAGGGGCAAAGTTTAGAGGGGATGTGCGAGGCAGGTTTTTGACACAGAGGGTGGTGAGTGCCTGGAACTTGCTGCCGGGGGAGGTGGTGGAAGCAGATGCCATAGCGACGTTTAAGAGACATCTTGACAAATACATGAATAGGAAGGGAATAGAGGGATATGGGACCCGTAAGTGCAGAAGTTGTTAGTTTAGGCAGGCATCAAGATCGGCGCAGGCTTGGAGGGCCGAATGGCCTGTTCCTGTGCTCTACTGTTCTTTGTTCTTGACTGTAGTTACAATGTCCCTTGATCTGTAACGTGATCAACAAATGGAGCAGAGGCTGCAGAAAGGGGAAGCTCTGTAAAGAGGGAGGAGGACCGGGTTCTGCCCGCTTATATTCAAACCTGAGCTGAGTTCATCTCCATTTTCTTTCCATCACCAACCGATTCAGCATTTCGTGTCTGGAGTGGCTCTCCGAATGAACAATTCACCTAATGCCGTTCCCTGCATTCTCCCTGTAACTCTACACCTTCTTCCTTCTCATATAAAAGTCTATTCAGCTTCAATTGAACCTGCCTCCACCACACTCTCAGGCAGTGCATTCCAGACTCTAAAATATTTTCCTCAGGTCGTCTTTGCTTCTTTTACCCATGACTTTAAATCTGTGCCCTCTCGTTCTCGATCCTTTCACGAGTGGGAACTGTTTCTCTCTATCTACTCTGTCCAGACACCCCATGATTTTTGAAACCTCTACGAAAGCACCTCTCAGCCTTCTCCGAGGAAAACAGTCCGAACTTCTCCAGCCTATCCTCATAACTGAAAATCCTCATCCCGGGAATCATTCACGTGAATATTTTCTGTACTCTCTCCAATGCCCTCACGTCTTTCCTCAAGTGTGGCACCCAGAACTGGACGCAATACCACACCTGAGGCTGAAATAGTATCTTATATAAGTTCAACATAACTTCCTTGCTCTTGTATTCTATGCCCCGATAAATAAAGCCCAGGATACTGCATGCTTTTTTAAACACTTTCTCAACCTGTCCTGCCGCCTTCAATGACTTCTGCACATATACACACAGGTCCCTCTGCTCCTGCATACCCTATAGAATTGTACCCTTTATTGTATATTGTCTCCCCGTGTTCTTCCTATCAACATGAATCACTTCACATTTCTCTGTATTGAACTTCATCTGCCACCTGTCTGCCCATTCCACCAACTTGTGTGTGTCCTTTTGAAGTTCTACACTATCCTCCTCACAGTTCACAATGCTTCCAACTTTCGTGTCAGCTGCAAACTTTGAAATTGTGCCCTGTACACCCAGGTTTAGGTCCTTAAAATATATCAGGAAAAGCAAGGATCCCAACACTGATGTCTGGGGGACTCCAATGCAAACCTTCCTCCAGCCTGTAAAACATCCATTAACCACTACTCTTTGTTTCCTGTCACTCAGCTAATTTCGTATCCATGTTGCTGATGTCCCTTTTATTCCATGAGCTACAAGTTTGCTCACAGGTCTGTTGTGTGGCATTGTATCAAAAGGTTTTTGCATGCAGGGAATAGTTAAATGTCTGGAATGCACTGCTTGAGAATGGTGGAGGCAGGTTCATTTGAAACTGAATAGACCGTTACATGAAAGTCAATGTACACCGCATCAACAGAATTGCCCTCACCAACTATCTCTGATACCACCTCAAACATCTCCAGAAAATTAGTTAAACATGATGTTCTCTCAAGAAATCCATGCTGGCTTGTTTAATTAACTCGCATTTGTCCATGTGACTATTAGCTTTGTCCAAGATTATTTCTTTCTAGAAGTTGTCCCACCAGCGAATTATAACTGACAGGCCTGTAGTTGCTGGCCTTATCTTTACACACTTTTTTGAACAAGGGTGTCGCGTTTACAATTCTCCAGTCCTCTGGCATCGCCCCCAAGTCTAAGAAAGACTGAAAAATTATGGCCAGTGCCTCTGTGATTTTCACCCTCACTTCCCTCAGTATCCTTGGATGCATCTCATCTGTTCCTGGTGCTTTATTCAATTTAAGTCCAGACAGCCGATCTAATACTTCCTCTTCATCAATTTTAAACCCCACTAGTGTCTGACTGACCTCCTCTTTCAACATTGCCTGGGTTGCATCTTAGAATCATAGAAAGTTTTTGGCACAGAGAGAGGCCACTTGGCCCATCGTACCTATGCTGTCCAAAAAACGACCCATCCATTCCGATCCTGCCTTCCAGCATTTGATAGATTACAGCACTTGAGGTGCATATCCAGACACCTTTTGAATGAGTTGTGGGTTTCTGCCTCAACTACCCTTTCGGACAGTGAATTCCAGACTCCCACCACCCGCTGGGTGAAAAATAAAATCCGCAGCTCCCTTTTAATCTTTCTACCAATCACTTTAAGTCCATGCCCCTCATCACTGACCTCTTTGCAAAGGTGAATAGACCCTTCAGCTCCACTCTATCCAGGCCCCTCCCGGTTTTGTACATTTCAATCAGATTTCCCCTCAGCCTTCTCTATTCCAAGAAGAACAACCCCAGCCTGTCCAATCTTTCCTCATAGCTGCATTTTTCCAGTCCTGGCAACATCCTCGTAAATCTCCTGTGTACCCTCTCTCGTGCAATTACATCCTTTCTGTAATGAGCTGACCAGAACTGCACACAGTGCTCAAGTTGTGTCCTAACCAATGAGTTATAGAATTCTAGCATGACCTCCCTGCTCGTATATTCTATACCTCAGCTAATAAAGGAAAGGATTCCATATCTTCTTCCTTGGTAAAGACAGGTGGAAATTATTCATTTAGTATATCAGCTATATTCTCTGCCTCCATGTGCAAATCCCCTTTATGGTCCTGAGTCGGCTGCATTGTTCCTTTTACTACCCTTTTACTATTTAGATGCCGACAGAAAACTTTGGGATTTCCTTCAATGCTCGCCTCTTTTCATGCTCACTCTTTGCTTCCCTTATTTGCTTTTTCACTTCCCCTCTGGACCTTCAATATTCAGCCTGCTTCTCAATAGTGTTTTCTATCTGATGTCTGTTATATCAGGCATAAACTTGTCAACTTTTCGTGCGGCCTTCAAAGATCTGTCTGAATACACACCAAGACTCTCTGTTCCTGTCTCCTCATTTAAACAATACCAATTTGTTTCTGTTGCCTTCCCTTGCACTTCCTACCCAAATGTCTCACTTCACACTTCACTGTGTTAACTAATATTTGCCATCCGCCTGCACATTTCACCAGTCAGTCTCTGTCCTCCTGAAGTGTGTTAATATCCTTCTCATTGTTTATTAACGTTTCTGCCTTTCCTGCCATCTGAAATATTTGACATTATCACCTCTGTACACAAGCCCATTGCATTAACATACAGCAACAGTGACCCTGGGGAACCCCATTGACTACTTCCCTCCAGACGGAACAACAACCATTCTCCACTATTCTCTACTTTCTGTCACTGAGCTAATTTCCCACATGCTGACATTGAAAATAAAAGAACAGACTTCCATTTATGAAACGCCTTTCATGACCACTGCATGTTCCAAAGTGAATACTTCTTAATGTATACTTCTTAATGTATACTTCCAATAAATACTTCTTAAAGCGAAGTCACTCTTGTAATGTAGGAAACAGGCAGACAATTTCTGCACAGCAAGATCCCACAAGCAGCAATGTGATAATGATCAGATCTGTTTTTGTGATGTTGATTGAAGGAAACATTTTGACCAGGACACCGGGAATAATTCCCCTGCCCTGCTTCTACATAGTGCGGTGGGACATTTAACATCCACCTGAGAGGACAGACTGCAACTTGGTTTAAAGTTTCATTCGCTAAACTGCACCTCTGACAGTGCAGCACACCCTCAGTGCTGCACTGCAATGTCAGCATTGATTCTTGTGATCAAGTCCTGCAGTGACACTTGATCCTGGAAGCTTGTGACTGAAAGGGGAGAGAGCTACAAACTGAGCCACAGCTGACATTGGTCCTTTTATCTCATGTGTTTCTAATTCGGTAACATGGCTTTTATGTGGTACTTTATCAAACTCCTTGTGAAAGGATTGGAATATTGTGAAAGTCCAGGTGGGAACCATCATAGATTCATAGAATAGCTCAGACATAATGAGGTCATTCGGCCCATCAAGTCTGTGCTGGCCCTTTCAAAGAGCAATCCAGTTAGTCCCACTCCCTGGCTCTTTCACTATATCCTTGCATTTTATCTCCTTCAGATATTTATCCAATTCTCTTTTGGGATCTGCTATCGAATCTGTATCCATCAGCCTATCAGACAGTGCATTCCAAATCGAAACCACTCAGAAACAAAAATCCTCATGTCTGCTTCTTTTACCAATCGCCTTAAATCTGTGTCTCTTGGACATTGGAAACAGTTTCTCTTTATTTAATTTATCTAAATCCTTCCTAAAGTTAAACACCTCAATCAAATCTCCTCCAAAAGTTCTTTGCTCTAAGCAGAACAACCCCAGCTACATAACTGTAATCCCTCATGCCCTGACAAATTCTAGCAAAACAGTTCTGTACCCTTTCCGAAGGCTTCATGTCCTGCCGAAAGTGTGGTTCCCAGTATTCGACACAAGACTCCAGGTGCAGCTGAACTAGTATTTTATAAATGTTTCACATAATGTCCTTGCTTTTGTTCTTTTTGCCTCTATTTATAAACCCTAGGATCCCATATATTTATTAACTGTCCAATTAACCTTTCCTGCCACCTTCAAAGATTTGTGTATAAACACCCCATGTGTCTCTGTTATTTCACCATCTTTATAGTTGTACCATTTAACTTGTATTGTCTCTCTTCATTCATCCTTTCAAAATGTATTACCTCACACATCTGCAATTCCAATTAAATATTGAGAAGATTGAAGTCATTGTTTTCTGTCTCTTTTCCAAACATTTCCTAGTTACACACTCCATCCCTCTCCTTTGTAAGTGTTTGGGACGAATACAAACTGCTCACAGACATAGTTACATAGTTAACCCTGAGATGCCTTGAGATGAGCTTCTGACCAAATATTCACACAATCACTAAAACGTACTATCTCCAACCCCGGTGGAGTTGCATTGCTGGTTAAAGAGGAAATTAACGCAATCGTGAGGCAGGATATTAGCTGTGACGAGATCGAATCTGTATGGGTAGAGCTGAGAAACACTAAGGGGCATAAAACGTTAGTGGGGGTTGTATATGGACCCCCAGACTGTAGTGCCGAATTTGGGAATGGCAATGAACAGGAAATTAGGGACGCATGCGATAAAGGAATATCTGTAATGAGTTTCCTGAATCTGCATATAGATTGGGAAAATCAAATTGGTTACAATACATTGTGGAGGAATTGTTGGGGAATATACGGGATGGTTTTCAGGACCAATTCTTTGAGCAACCAACTGGAGAACAGGCCATCCTAGACTGGTTATTGTGTAATGAGAGAGGAATAATTGACAATCTAGTTGTGCGAGATCCCTTGGGGATGAACGACCATAATATGATAAAATTCTTCATCACGATGGAGAGTGACCTGGTTGATTCTGAGACTAGGGTCGTGAATCTTAATAAAGTAAGCTACGAAAGTATGAGGCATAAGTCGTTGATGATACATTGGGAAACGTTACTTAAAGAGATGACCCTGGATAGGCAAAGGCAAACATTCAAAGAGCGCATGGATAAACTGCAACAATTGTTTATCCCTGTCTGGCACAAAAGTAAAACGGAAAAGGTAGCCAAATCATGGCTTACAAGGTAAATTAGAGACAGCATTAGATCCAAGGAAGAGGCATATAAATTTGCCAGGAAAAACAACAGACCTGAGGATTGGGAGCAGTTTAAAATTCAGCAAAGGAGCACCAAGGGATTGATTGGGAAGGGGAAAATGGAGGACGAGAGTAATCTTACGGGTAACATAAAAACTGACTGCAAACGAATCTATAGGTATGTGAAGAGGAAAAGATTGGCGAAGACAAATGAAGGCCCGTTACAGTCAGAAACAGGGGAATGTATTATGGGAAACAAAGAAATGGCTGACCAACAAAATGCATACTTTAGTTCTGTCTTCACAAAGGAGGACGCCAATATCATACCAGAAATGTTGGTGTATACAGGGTTTAGTGAGAGAGAGGAACTGAAAGATGTCAGTATTAGTAGAGAAATGGTGTTGGAGAAGTTGATGGTATTCAAGGCCGATAAATCCCCAGGTCCTAGTAATCGACATCCCAGAGTACTTACGGAAGTGGCCCTAGAAATAGTGGATGCATTGGTGGTCATCTTCCAAGATTCTATGGACTCCGAAACAGTTCCTACAGATTGGAATGGTAGCTAATGTTACCCCACTATTCAAAAAGGGAGCAGAGAAAAAGCAGGAAATTGTAGACCAGTCAGCCTGACATCGGTCGTGGGAAATATCCTGGAGTCCATTATCAAAGATTTTGCAGCAGAGCACTTGGAGAACAGTGGTGGAATCGGATAGAGTCAGCATGGATTTATGAAAGGGAAATCATGCTTGATAAATCTACTAGAATTCTTCGAGGATGTAACTAGTAGAGTTGATGAGGTGGAGCCAGTGGATGTGGTTTATTGGCACTTTCAGAAGGCTCTCGCCAAAGTTCCACGTAAGGGTTTAGCGTGTAAAATTAACGCGCATGGGATTGGGGGGAATGTATTGCGATGGATAGAAAATTGGTTGGGAGACAGGAAACAAAGCATTGGAACATACGGATCTTTTTCTGAATGGCAGGCAGTGACTAGTGGGGGTACCGAAGGGATCGGAGCTAGGACCCCAGCTATTCACAATATATATTAATGATTTAGATGAGGAAACTAAATGTAATATCTCCAGATTTGCAGATGATACAAAATTATGTGGGAGGGTAAGTTGTGAGGGGGATGCAGAGAGGCTTCCGGGTGATTTGGACAAGTTGAGTGAGTGGGCAAATGCATGGCAGATGCAGTATAATGTGGATAAATGTGAAGTTATCCACTTTACTAGAAAAAACAGGAAGGCAAAATATTATCTTAACGGCTATAAACTGAGGGAGAGTAATATGCAACGAGACCTGGGTGTTTTCGTACACCAGTCACTGAAGGTAAGCATGCAGGTGCAAGGGGTGGTAGAGAAAGACGAATGTCATGTTGGCCTTCATAGAGACAGGATTCGAGTGCAGGAGCAGAGATGTTTTGCTGCAATTATGCAGGGCTTTGGTGAGGCTGCACTTGGAATATTGTGTGCAGTTTTGGTCTCCTTATCTGAGGAAGGCTGTTGTTGCTATAGAGGGAGTGCAGTAGAATTTTACCAGACTGATTCCTGGGGTGGTAGGACTGTCTTACGAGGAGAGATTGAGTCGGTTAGGACTATATTCACTGGAATTCAGAAGAGTGAGGAGGGATCTCATCGAAACCTATAACATTCTAACGGGACTTGACAGGGTAGATGCAGGAAGGATGTTCCCGATGGTGGGGGACTCCCGGACCAGGGCTCATAGTCTAAGGATACGGGGTAAAACTTTCAGGACTGAGATGAAGAGACGTTTCTCCACCCAGAGAGTGGCGAGCCTGTGGAAATCTGTCATCCCGCCCATATCCAAGGGGGATTGGAATATTCTGGCCAGTGCCTCGGCTATTTCCACCCTCAGCAACCCTCATACATCCCATCTCGACTGGGTAAATGTTCAACTTTATTGTGGTACAACAAGTGTTGGATTGAAAAGAGTTAACTGAATCTGTTTGTTCCGTGACTGTACATAATGTCAGTCTCCATGGACCCTAATTGTGTTTTCCATCTTCTATTAATAAGGGGCTTCTTTCAATATGTTATTCCATAGTCAGTGGGAACATCAGCCCCGGCACTTACAGAGATCAGCTGCTCCAGAGAGATAGCGAGAGGATAGATCAGAATCTGAGAACAAAAGACTGGAATGTTACAACAATGGGTCAGAATCTGAGAACAATAGATTGGAATGTTACAACAATGGGTCAGAATCTGAGAACAATAGATTGGAATGTTACAACAATTGGTCAGAATCTGAGAACAATAGATTGGAACGTTACAACAATGGGTCAGAATCTGAGACCAAAAGACTGGAATGTTACAACAATGGGTCAGAATCTGAGAACAATAGATTGGAATGTTACAACAATGGACAGGAGTTTATCCTCGGATCTTTACTCCCTTTCTACATATTATGATTGGTACTCATTAAACACTTGTATCTATCTCGCACTGAAGATTATTCAATATATTTATTACCCCAGCCTGGCTATTATTGGTGTCCCTGGTAAGTCTCTCTATCTGGCTATTAATTCTTTAAACCATGTTTAACTGCATTGCTGCTCCTGTAATTTACTCTGCCCTTCTTGATGCCATTGTCTGCCTGGTGAATATCTCCAGCTATTAGCTCTATAAACCATTCTCAACTGTATTACAGTTCTTGTCATTTACTCGCTCATCGTTGCTGCTGTTGCTGTCTCTATTTCAGGCTAGGAGATCTGTAAACTCTGTTTCAATGAAATACTGTTCTGTAATGAAATTTTTTGGATGACTGAAGCGAGTGTCATTGGTCTCCATCACAAACTCCATCCCCTATCTGGGAAGCACATACTCCATCCTGCCCAATATCTGAGCTTGTACCAGACAGTTTACAACTTCTGTGTTATATTTAAACCTGAGCTGAGTTCATCTCCATATTCTTTCCATCACCACCCTGCCTACTAACACCTCTGCAATATCACCCCTCTCCACTTCTGCCTCAGCCCATCTGCTGCATAAACCCTCATCCATGTCACTGTTAAATCCACACTTGACTATTCCAATTCTATCCTGGTCACCCTCCCAGTTATAAACCTCCATAAACCACAGTCCATCCAGCACTCTGCTGCCTGTATCCTAACTCAGACCAAATCCTGATCACCATCACCCCTGTGCTCACTCATCTACATTGGCTCCCGGTCTGGCAACACCTTAATTTTAATATTCTCCTTCCTGTGTTTGAATCTCTCCATGGCCTCACCCCTCCAGATAGTCCCATTTCCCTGTCCATTTCCCATATTCCTGCAACTCTTTTGACTTCAATCTTTTTTCAGTTCTCCTTTTAAAGTCAATTTATTTCCCTCTGTATCTGTCCAGAGCCACGATTTTAGACTCTGCAGCACTACTGGTGCTGACGGTACAGAAGCTGGGATCCATAAAATGATGAGAACCGCAGAGCCGACCACTGCTAGTGCACAATACCCCATGCTGGGCAGGGCTCCAGCAAACTCGTATCATCTATGTTCTATTCGTGTGGTCTTCACTGCCGGCCACTTCTAGTGTGGCCTGCACAGTGTCCCAATCTGGGCGGGGCTCTAGCTCAATCGTACCGGATATGTGTTGTTCCTTTGAGGATGGATTTGAAAGTGATGTCAATGTACCATACCGGGATCTTTGATGTACGTCTTTGAAACTTGGTCTCTGCATGTCCACTGACCGCCTGAGTTAGTCACTCTCAGCTGAACATACATTCGGCAGAACCAGGCGTCCAACATACAGGTGAGAGGCTTTTGACCTACTTCTGCTATTGTAAAGTTGGTGGAGGTTCTGTGGATGGTTTTCCGGAGGTTGTGTTGTGAGCTGCTGCAGACATTCAGGGAGGACAGATGATTTGGTGGCCCAACTCTGGACGAGGTATGGGGACTGCAGTTACAGTGTCTCTGGGTCTGTAACATGACCAACACATGGAGCAGAGACTGCAGAGAGGGGAAGTTCTGTAAAGAATGAGGAGGAGGGGGCGTTGCCCGACACACCCCGGGTTTTCCAAGAGCAATTTTCCTACCTACACCTAACCCAGGAGCAGTGTGTGAGGTGACTCTGATTCAATAAGGAGATGGTCACAGAGCTGTGCCACCTCCTGTAACGCGACCTGGAGCCTCTCACCAGGGTGAGGACGGAGCTGTCTGTGGCTGTTAAGGTCACAGCTTCATTGAAACTCTATGTATCTGGATCTTTCCAGGCAGGAGCCGGAGACATATCCAACATACTGTCATAGAGTCGTTTACAACCATTCAGTCCCTCCATGCCAGCTCTGTTTGGAACAATCCAGTCAGTCCCATTCCCCCGCTCAATCCCAGTATCCCTGCAAGTTCATTTCCTTCAGGTGTCCAACCAGTTTCCTTTTGAAATCATTGATTGTCTTGGCTTCCACCATCCTCCTGGGCAGTAAGTTCCAGCTCATTACCATCCACTGCGTAAAAAGTTCTTCCTCATATTCCCCCAGCATCCCTTACCCAAACCTTCCATCTGTGTCCTCTAATCCTTGTTTCATCAGTTAATGGGGACAGTTTTTCCATGTCTTTCTTATCTAAGCCTATCATAATCTTGAACACCTCTATCAAATCTATCTCAATCTCCTTTACTCCATGGAGAACAACTCCATCTTCTCCACACTAACCTTGTAACTAAACATCACGCTCCCGCCCCCCCCCCCCCCCGCCCCGCACCACCCACCCCCCCCCCGCGCACCTATTCCTGGAACCATTCTGTTAAATCTCCTCTGCACCCTCTCAAGGACCTTCACATCCTTCGTAAAGTGTGGTGACCAGAACTGGACACAGTTCTCTAGTTGGGGCCTAACCAAAGCTTGATGAAGGTTCTGCATAACTTCCCTTATTTTGTATCTTTGTCTCTAATGATAAATCCCAAGATAGAACATAGAACATAGAACAGTACAGCACAGTACAGGCCCTTCGGCCCACGATGTTGTGCCGAACCTTTAACCTACTCTAAGATCAAACTAACTGCCTACCCGTCATTCTACTATCATCCATGTACCTATCCAAGAGTCGCTTAAACGCCCCTAATGTATCTGCTTCTACTACCACCGCTGGAAGCGCATTCCACACACCCACCACTCTCTGTGTAAAAAACCTACCTCTGACATCTCCCCGAAACCTTCCTCCAATCACATGAAAATTATGCCCCCTGGTGATAGCCCTTTCCACTCTGGGAAATCGTCTCTGTCTATCCACTCTATCGATGCCTCTCATCATCTTGTACACCTCTATCAAGTCACCTCTCATCCTTCTTCGCTCCAATGAGAAAAGACCTCGCTCACTCAATCTTTCTTCGTAGGACATGCCCTCCAGTCCAGGCAGCAGCCTGGTAAATCTCCTCTGCACCCTCTCTAAAGCTTCCACATCCTTCCTATAATGAGGCGACCAGAACTGAACACAATATTCCAAGTGTGGTCGATACGTTTTGCTAAACACTCTCCTAATAGGTCCTGCCTAGATCAATGCATTTGGAGCCCCAGATCTTTCTGTTCCTGCATAAACGTTAGAACTGTGCCATTAAGTCTATATTGCCTTCCTATTCCTTCTGTCCAAATGCATCAGCTCACACTCCTCTTTATTAAATTTTCCTGCCACTTCTCTGTCCATTCTGCTAGCCAATCTATATCCTGTTGCAGGCAGTTTGTATCATCCTCACTGCTTACCACTCCTCCAAGTTTGGTATCTTCGGAAAATTTTGAAATTCTACTCTGTATTCCAAGATCCGTGTCATTTACATACAGCAAAAATAAATAAATAAATCAGTATTCCTAGCACTGACCCTTGGGGAACATCACTGTCTACCATCCTCCAGTCTGAAAAACAACCATTTAACACATTTCTCTTTTTGCTGTCCTTTGGACAATTTTTGATCCAATTGGATGCTATTCCATGAGCTTCAATTTTGTTAACCAAGCTTTTGTTTGGTTCTTTATCAAATACTTTCATAAAATCCATGTAGACAACATCCACCACATTCCCTTCATCAACCTTCTCTGATCATCAAAATAAATTCCATTAGTTCATCAAGCATAATCTGTCTTTTAGAAATCCGTGCTGACAATCCTTAAATAACTCAAACCTCTCCAAGTGTGTGTTGCCCTTTTTCCCTTATTATTGTTTCTAAAACCTTACTCACCACTGATGTTACACTAACTGACCAGTAGTTGCGAGGCCTGTGTGTTGTCCATTGATAATTGTGGGACGTGAGGGTGACCATCTATGTCATCATTTCTCCCTCAGCAGGGAGAAGCAGGATGAGAGATCCCGTGGCTTTGTCAGGATAGCGGGATTCCTGATGGTGTAGGTTGCTCTCCCGGGCCCCCATTTCAATAGGGAGAGTCACAGGAACTGGAAGAACTCTCACTCCATTAATGTACAGTTGGTGTGAGAGCATGCCCAGTACATCATATTGGTGAATGTCCACTATGCTGGATGCAGCCACCATACCTTCATTCTGAAGCAGTCAGCCGGTCCCAACACTTCGGTCTCCATGCTGATTCAGAATGTGGCTCCTCGGAGACAAATGAAACCCCCTCTGGACACAGCTCATGTTTCTACTCCCCCAAACCACCTCCCACCGCCAACCAGCATCACACAATTAACTTGTGTATAACGTGGGCAATGGTGTCACCAGGAATGGACCATCGGTGTGATGAAGCAATGCTTACGATGTCTGAACCGCTCGGGAGGAGCCCTCCACTACACCCTGGATCAGCTGTGCAAGTTCATGGTGTTCTGCTGCACCCTTCATATCATCACCATCATGAGGACACAGTCATTGGCACCAGGAATCCGGAGGACACTTCAGGAGCTGGAGGAAGCAGGGAGCATTTTTCCTGGATTCCCTCGACCCGGACAATTCTTGCTAAGATTTCGGTTCCCATAGGACAACTTCCCTTTCCCACTATGGATCCCCCATTCTCCACCATTACACCCATCTCAGACGGCGCATTACAGTGTTATTACCGCACAAAAGGAACTATTCAGCCCGTCGTGTCTGCACCGGCTCTCCGCATGAGTAATTCACCTAATCCCATTCCCTGCCTTTTCCCCGTAACCCTGCACATTCTTTCTTCTCATATACCAGTTTATTCAGCTTGAGCATGTTTATAGATGTAGTCGCCCCTCTGCTTAGGAGTATGCAGGGAGAGAGGGAATGGGTGATCACCAGACAGTCAAAAAGAATCAGGCAAGTAGTGCAGGAGACCCCTGAGTGTATCTCACTCTCCAACAGGTATTCAGTTCTGAATACTGAGGAAAATGATGCTTCAGCTGGGGAGTACAGCCAGAGCCAAGTCCATGGCACCACGGGTGGCTCAGCTGTGGAGTGGGATACAGGGATGACAGAAAGAGCCATAGTGATCGGTGGTTCAATAGTCAGGGGAACAGACAGGCGTTTCTGTGGCCACAGACGTGAATCCAGGATGGTGTGTTGCCTCCCTGTTGCCAGGGTCAAGGATGTCACTGTGCAACAAATGAGCATCCTGAAGGTGAAGGGGAACAGCCAGAAGTCGTGGTTCACATCGGAACCAACGACATAGGAAGAAAGAGGAATGTTGTTCTGTGGTCAGGATTTGGGAGCAAAGGAAGAAATTGACAAGCAGGATGTCAAAAGTAGCAATCTCCGGATGACTCCCAATGCCACGCACAACTGAGCACAGAAATAGAAAGATAAGACAGATGGATGTTTGGCTGGAAATATGATGCAGAAAGGAGGGCTTCATATTCCTGGGACACTGGGACCAGCTCTGGGCGAGATGGGTCCTGTATAGGCCGGACGATTTGCACCTGAACAGAGTCGGGACTGGGTTCCTTGTGTAACGTTTTGCTAGTACTGTTGGGGAGGGTTTAAACTAGTTTGGTAGGGTGATGGGGACCTGAGGGTAGACTCAGCTGGGACAAAATCAGAAATGAAAATGGAAGGCGGAAAATTAATGGATGAGTCTGGAAGACAGAGGAAACAAAGGTTATAAAATAAAGATGAAGAGCTTAGCAGTGCTCAAGGGTATCTATTTCAATGCAAGGGGTACAGCAAATAAAGCAGATGAGCTGAGGGCACAGATAGACACGTGGTAGTATGATATCATAGCTATTACAGAAACATGGCTTAAGGAGGGACAGGAATGGCAGCTCAACGTTCCTGGTTACCGGGTTTTCAGACGCGATGGGGAAGGTGATAACAAAGGAGGGGGAGTGACAAGTTTGGTCAAGGTATCTATTGCAGCTGTGAGGAGGGATGATATGTTGGAAGGTTCATCAAGTGAGACAATATGGATTGAGATGAGGAACCAAAAAGGGACAATCACACTGCTGGGAGTGTTATCTCGACAGCCAAATAGTCAGGGGGAGATAGAAGAGCAGATATGTAGGCAAGTCTCTGAGAAGTGCCAGAACAATAGGGCAGTAATAGTAGGGGATTTTAATTACCCCAATATTAAGTGGGATAATTTTAGTATGAAAAGAATTGAGGGAGCAGAAATCTTGTGGTGCATTCAGGAGAACGTTTTTGACCAGGATGTAACAAGTCCAACAAGAGAAGGTGCCATTTTAGACATTGTTTTAGGAAATGAAGATGAGCAGGTGGAAGGAGTAGGAGTGGGAGAGCATTTTGGTGGGAATGATCATAATTCAGTTAGTTTTAACATAATTATGGACCAGGACAAGAGATATATCAGCAGTTAGAGTTCTCAATGGGGCAAGGCTGATATTACTAAACTGTGGAGCGAAAGTGGACTGGAAACAGCTGCTTGAAGGTAATTCAGTCTCAGAGCAGTGGGAGGCATTCAAAGGGGAGATTCAAGAGGTTCAGGATAAGCATGTTCCCTCAAAGAAAAAGGGTGAGTCGGCCAAATCTCGAGTCCCATGGATGTCACGGTGCCGACAGGGGAGGATAAGACATAAAAGGGAAGCATATATCCGACACTGAGAACTCAACCCCACAGAAAGTTGAGAGGAGTTTAGAAAGTGGAGGGGTCAAATCAAAAAGGAAATTTGGAAAGGAAAGAGAGGGAATGAAATAATATTGGCAAGCAAAATCAAGGTGAACCCAAAGATGTTTTCTCAGTACATTACGAGTAAGAAGATAACTGAGGGGAGAGTAGGACCCATAATAGATTACAAAGGTAACCTTTGTATAAGGGTGGAAGATATTGGTATGGTTCTTTATTGAACACTTTGCGTATGTCTTCAGAAAAGAGGGGGGATTTAGATATTGTCGTTAAGGAGGAGGAGTGTGAATTATTGGATGTGATAAACATAGGGATAGAGGAAGTATTAATGGGATTAGCATCCTTGAAAGTTGAAAAATAACCACTGCCGGATGAAATGTACCCCAGGCTGTTCGAAGAAGTAAGAGAAGAAATAGCAGAGGGTCTGCCGACCATCATTTCCCAATCTCACTAGATACAGTTGTGATGCCGGAGTATTGGAGAATTGCTAACGTTGTACCTCTGTTTAAAAAGGGAGCGAAGGACAGTCTGAATAATTACACGCCAGTCAGTCTAACCTCAGTTGTGGGCAAATTATTGGAATCCATTCTGAGAGGCGGGATAAACTGTCATTTAGAGACGCACAGGTTTATCAAAGATAGTCAGCATGGATTTGTTAAGGGACGCTCTTGTTTGACCAAATTGATCGAATTTTTTGAAGATGTTACAAGGAATATAGATGAGGGTAGTGCAGTTGATGTGGTCTACATGGATTTGAGCAAGGCTTCTGACAAGGTCCCACATGAGAGACTGGTTCAAAAAATAAAATCCAATGGCATCCCGAGGAATGCAACAAGTCGGATACAAAATTGTCTCAGTGGCAGGAAACAAAAGGTAATTTATTGACAAGTATTTTTGCGACTGGAGGACTGTTTCCAATGTCATTCCACAGGGCTCAGTAATGGGTCACCTGCTTTCTGTGGTCTATATTAAAGATTTAGACGTAAATGTAGGGGGTATGATCAAGACTTTTGCAGACGACTCAAAGATTGGCCATGTGGTCGATAGCGAGAAGGCTGCAGGAAGATATTGACGGTCTGGTCAGATGGGCAGCAAAATGGGATTCGACCCGGATAAGTGTGAGGAGCTCAAACAAGCAAAGGAATACACGATTACTAGGACAATACTGAGAAGTGTAGAGCAAGTAAGGAACTTTGGAGTGAATGCCCACATATCCCTGAAGATATCACGATTGGTCAATAAGGCAGTTAAGAATGCATATGGAATCATTTCCCTTTTTAGCTGAGGAATAGAATGTAAGAGCTGGGAGGTTTTGCTGGAACTGTATAAAACATTGGTTAGGCCACATCTTGAATACTTTGTGCAGTTCTGGTAACCACATTACAGAAAGGAAGTAACTGCACGAGAGAGGGTACACAGGAGATTTATGAGGATGTTGCTTGGACTGGAAAAATGCAGCTATGAGGAAAGATTGGATAGGCTGGTGTTGTTCTCCATGGAGCAGAGAAGGCTGAGGGGAGATCTGATTGAACTGAACAAAATTTTGTGGAGCCTGGATAGAGTGGAGGTGAAGGCTCTATTCACCTTAGCAGAAAGGTCAGTGACTGGGGGACATAGATTTAAAATGATTGGTAGAACTTTCAGAAGGGAGTTGAAGAAAAACATGTTCACACATAAATACAAAATTGACTCAGTGACAGGAAACAAAGGGTAATTGTTGACGGGTATTGACTGGAGGACTTTCCCGTGGTTTTCCACAGGGCTTGGTACTTGGTCCCTTGCTTTTAGTGAGGGTCTGAAACTCACTTCCTGAAAGGATGGTTGAGGCAGAAGCCCTCTACTGATTCAACAAGAGTCTGAATGTGCACCTCAAGTGTCATAATCTGCAGGGCTATGGATTAAATGCTGGAAGGTGGGATAAGAATAGGTGGATAACTTTTCGGCTGGCACAGACACGATGGGACAAGTGGCCTCTTCCTGTGCCTTAAAATTTCAACGATTCTATGATTCTATAACACGAATCACGCTATCCTCGTTAACACTCACAATTCTGTCAACAAACAATCAAGACTATCAGAAATGATTTTCCATGAAGCTATCCGTGCTGCTTGCCATTTATTAAGATATGATTTTACAAGCAAGAAATACTTTTGTGCTGGGTTATGGCCTCCAGAATTTTCCAAGAATCAACATTAGACTGATAGTTACAGGACTTATCCAACCTCCCCTTCTTTAAACAGGGTGTAACATTTACAGCGCTCCAGTTCTCTGGCATCATTTTTTTTATTCATTCATGGGATGTGGACATCGCTGGCCAGGCCAGCATTTATTGCCCATCCCTAATTACCCTTGAGAAGGTGGTGGTGAGCTGCCTTCTTGAACCACTGCAGTCCACGTGGGGTAGGTACACCCACAGTGCTGTTAGGAAGGAAGTTCCAGTATTTTGACCCAGCGACAGTGAAGGAACGGCTAGATAGTTTCAAATCAGCATGGTGTGTGGCTTGGAGGGGAACTTGCAGGTGGTGGTGTTTCCATACATCTGCTGCCCTTGCCCTTCTTTGTGGTAGAGGTTGATGTGTTTTGAAGGTGCTGTCTAAGGAGCCTTGGTGTGTTGCTGCAGTGCATCTTGCAGATGGTACACACTGCTGCCACTGTGCATCGGTGGTGGAGGGAGTGAATGTTGTGGATGGGGTGCCAATCATGTGATGCCTTGTCCTGGATGGTGCTGAGCTTCTTGAGTGTTGTTGGAGCTGCAGTCATCCAGGCAAGCAGAGAGAATTCCATCACACTCCTGACTTGTGCCTTGTAGATGGTGGACTGGCTTTGGGGAGTCAGGAGGTGAGTTACTCGCCTCAGGATTCCTCGCATATGACCTGCTCTTTTAGCCATTTTATTTATATGGCTATTCCTGTTCAGTTTCTGGTCAATGGTAGCCCCTGGGATGTTGATAGTGGGGGATTCAGCGATGGTGATGCCATTGAATGTCAACGGAGATGATTAGTCAAATGCTGCCTTGATGTCAGGGCAGTCACTCATACCTCACCTCTTGAGTTCCGCTCCTTTGTCCAAATTTCAACCAAGGCTGTAATGAGGTCAAGAGCTTTGTGAACCTGGCGGAACGCAAACTGAGCGTCACTGAGCAGGTTATTGCTAAGCAAGTGCCGCTTGATGGCAGTGTCGATGACACCTTCCATCACTTTTCTGATGATTGAGAGGAGGCTGATGGGGCGGTAATTGGCCAGGTTGTACTTGTCCTGCTTTTTGTGTACAAGACATACCTGGGCAATTTTCCACATTGCAGGATAGAGGCCAATGTTGTAGCTGTACTGGAACAGCTTGATGGGGGAATGGAAGTTCTGGAGCACAGGTATTCAGTACTATTTCCGGAATATTGTGAAGGCTCATAGCCTTTGCAGTATCCAGTGCCTTCAGTAGTTTCTTGATATCATGCGGAGTGAATCGATCCCTGAGAAACAGCACTGTATACTCCCCTCCACCTCCAGTCTGAACAATGACTGTTCACCACTTCTCGCTGCTTTCTGTCCCTGAGTCAGTGTCATATCCACACCATCACTGTCACATTAATCCATGTCATAACAAGTCTATGAAATGTCATTTGATTACTTGCCTTCTGAAAATCTATATACATAAGTGGATATACATGAGTCGGGGCGGAAGATGTTGCCAAGGTTCTTAATAAGTACTTTGTATCTGTCTTAACAAAAGTGGGGGCGATGCAGGTATTGTGGTTAAGGAGGAGGAGTGTGAATTATTGGATGTGATATACATAGGAGAGAGGAAGTATTAATGGGATTCGCATCCTTGAAAGTTGATAAATCACCAGGGCCTGATGAAATGTATCCTAGGCTGTCAAATTAAGTGAGAGAGGAAATAGCAGAGGGTCTGACCATCATTTTCCAGTCCTCACTGGATGCAGGTGTAGTGCCAGAGGATTGGAGCAACGGATAGACCAAATAATTGCAGACCAGTCAGTGTAAACTCAGTAGTGGGAAAATGATTGGAATCTATTCTCAGAGACAGGATAAACTGTCACTTAGAAAGGCTCAGGTCAATCAAGGACAGTCAGCATGAATTTGATAAGGGAAGATATTGTTTGACCAACTTGATTGAATTTTTCAACGAAGTAGCAAGGATGATAGATGAGGGTAGTGCAGATGATATGGTCTCCGTGGATTTTGGCAAGGCTTTTGACAAGGTCCCATGTGGCATACTAGTTAAAAAAATAAAATCCCATGGAATCCAGGGAAATGCAGCAAGCTGGATACAAAATTGGCTCAGTGGCAGGAAACAAAGGGTGATTGTTGACGGGTGTTTTACTGACTTGAGGTCTGTTTCCAGTGACGTTCCATGGGGCTCAGTACTGGGTCCCCTGCTTTTTGTAGTATATATTAACGATTTGAACGTAAATGTAGGGGGCATGATCAAGATGTGTGCAGATGGCACACAAATTAGCCATGTGGTAGATAGCAAGGAGGATAGCTGTAGGCTGCAGGAAGATATTGATGGCAAAAAAGTGCCAAATGGAATTTAACCGGTTAAGTATGAGATGATGTAATTGAGGTCAAACAAGGCAAAGGGATAGATGATTAATAGGAAAATGCTGAGAAGCGTAGAGGAAGTGAGGGACCTTGGAGTCAATGTCCGCTGATGTCCTGAAGGTAGCAGGTCAGGTCGATAGGTGGTTAAGAAGGCATATGGAATCCTTTCCTTTATTAGCTGAGGTATAGAATACAAGAGCAGATAGGTTATGCTGGAACTGTGTAAATCATTGGTTAGGTCACAATCTGAGTACTGTGTGCAGTTCTGGTCACCTCATTACACAAAGGTTGTAATTGCACTGGAGAGGGTACAGAGGAGATTTACAAGGATGTTTGCCAGGACTGGAAAAATGCAGCTATGAAGCAAGATTAGATAGGCTGGGGTTGTTCTACTTGGAACGGAGAAGACTGAAGGGAGATCTGATTGAAATGGACATAATTTTGAGAGGCTTGGATAGAGGGGAGGTGACGACTCTATTCACCTTAGCAGAGAGATCAGTGACTAAGGGGCAGTGACTTAAAGTGCTCGGCAGAAGGATTAGCGGGGAGTTGAGGAGAAACTTGTCCACCCAAAAATACAAAATTGGCTCAGTGGCAGGAAACAAAGGGTAATTGTTATAATAAAAGCAAAATACTGCGGAAGCTGGAAATCTGAAGTAAGAACAATAAATGCTGGAAATACTCAGCAGGTCTGGCAACATCTGTGGAGGGAGAAGCAGAGTTAAGTTTTCAGATCAGTGATGAATGGTCACGAATCTGTCACGTTAACTCTGCTTCCCTCTCCACAGATGCTGCCAGACCTGCTGGGTATTTCCAGCATTTCTTGTTTTTATTAAAGGGTAGTTGTTGACAGGTATTTTACTGACCGGAGAACTGTTTACAGTGGCGTTCCACAGAGTTCAGTATTGCATCCCCTGTTTATAGTGAGGGTCTAGAACTTACTGCCTGAAAGGATAGTTGAAGCAGAATCCCTCCACTCAGTGAAAAGGAAACTGGATGTTCACCTCAACTGTTATTAACTGCAGGGCTGTGGATCAAATGCTGGAAGGTGGGATTAGAATAGGTGAATCATTTTTCGGCCGCTGCCGACACAATGGGACAAGTGCCCTCTTTCTGTATCTTAAACTTTCTATGATTATATTACATGAAACACTCACAGTTACGTCCTCAACGAACTTGATCAAGATTATCAGGAATGATATTTCATTAACCTTTCCGTGCTGCTTGTCATGTATTCACCGTTGTATTACAAGCAAAATATATTTTTGTGCTGGGTTATGACCTCTAGAAGTTTCCAACCACCAACATTAGACTGATACTTACAGGGTTTACCGAACCTCTCCTTTTTAAACAGAGTGTAACATTGACAATCCTCCAGACCCCTGTCATCACTCCCATATCCAAGGAGGACTGAAAGATTTTGTCCAGTGCCTCTGTCATTTCCACCATCTCTTCCCTCAGGAACTCTCATAATTCCCATCCAGACTGGGTAAATGTTCGACTTTATTGTGGTACAAAAAGTGCTGAATTGAAAGGGGTTAACTGAACCAGTTTGTTCAGTGACTGTAATTAATGCCAGTCTCCATGGACCCTAATGGTGTCACTGGAGGGTTTCCCTCTTCTATTAATACAGGACTCCTTTCAATGTGTTTTCTGAAAGTGTCAGCGGGAGCATCAGCTCCGGCACTCATAGGGAACCGTGGCTGCAGAGAGATGGTGAGGAGAGATCAGAATCTGAACAATAGATTGGAATGTTACAACAATGGGTCAGAATCTGAGAACAATAGATTGGAATGTTACAGCAATGGGTCAGAATCTGAGAACAATAGATTGGAATGTTACAACAATTGACAGGAGTGTATCCTATTGGTTTGACTATCTTACTGCGGATTATTATTGGATAACACTAGAATTGCGGATCTATTATGCTCTGAAGATGATTCAATTTATTTACTATCCTATCCTCGCTACTATTGGTGTCCCTGGTAAGTCTCTGTATCCAACTATTAGATTCATAAACCATATTTCACTGATTTAGTGTTCTTGTCACTTAAATCGTGAGAAGACTGAAACCATTGTCTTCAGTTTCTGTCACAAGCACCATTCCCTGTCCATGATCTGCATCCCCCTCGTTGGCCATTGTCTCAGGCTGAACCAGAAAGTTTCCAACCTCTGGTATCTATTTAATGGTGAGCTGAGTTCATCCCCATATTCTCTCCATCCCCAGCCCGGCCAATTGTTATGGCCAGGTGAGGAGGGGTCAGAGTGGCTCTTCTTTGTGTGACTGCAACAGTGTTTGTCCCTTATAAACAGTGCAATAGTAACGTCTCATTGAGTGTTTTACATTTTACCTTTGGTGTGATGGTGAAGGAACTGATTGGACTGGTTCTCTTGAGTTTAAACATGGAAGAGGTGAGTTTATTATACTTAACAATATAAACCCGATCTAAATAAAATCATTAAAAAAACACAACACACAGTTACACACACAGTCACACGAGAATCACACACACACACAAATAGATTACAGAGTGAGAAGTAAATTTGTGGTTGGATTTGAGTCCAGAATAAATTTTTAAAAAAAAACTCATTCTGTGATGTTGGGCGATTCCGTGGTCTTCCAGCTGAAGTTATATTCTTGACGTCTTTTGCTTGCCGAAGTGAGGTTTGTGGCTGGTCCACATTGCTCAGGGTTTTCTTTGAGGCAGACTTGTAGGAGGCTTTCTTCCCCTGGTTACTCTGTCTGTAGCAATCTGTAGGCTTGAGGGGCCCACAGTCGCATGTGGTTTTCAAACTTGTGATGTTAGGTGGAGAGAGAGACGGAGAGAGAGAGGTGGGGGTGGGGGTGGTCACAGCCCTTCTGCTTCTGCACCTTTTGAATCACTGGCTTGTCTGTCTTTGTCCAGGGGAATCTCCCAGCTTTCACAGAGATGGACAGAAGGTCTCATGACTGCCTCAGTGCATTCTCTGGACCCTTCTAATGATAGCAGTTAGAAACTTCTATCTCCCCAGGGTACAGGATGCCAGTATTTATACTTGGAGGAGTTTGCTCTTTGAAATTCAATGTGTCAGGGTAGCCTTGTATGCCGTGTTAATGAATGTAATCTTCGGTAATTCAATCACTAGAGCAAGCCAATGATATAGGTCCAGCCTCATCAGACATGTGTCTCCTGTCGTAGGCCTTGGAATGTGAAAAGATGTTTCAGATACCAATTGCGGTGGCCATCTTGGCTGCTAGCTTTTTCAAGGTTAACTGTCGGATGTTTTCTATTAAAGGTTTAGTGTAAGCTTCCAATCGATGAATTAAAATTCCTCATTTGGCATATTGTATTATCTTGACACCGCCACAGCTCATGGAAAGAAATGTGATAATAGGAACATTTCATTTGAGAATTGTGGGAAGAAAACGAAAGAAATACACATTTATTCTCAATAATCACTTCTCAAATTCACACATTAATCTTAGAATTACTGCAGCTGACATTGTCTGTTACAGCTGTACTGATTTAATTTTTTTGGCGTTTTGTCTGGGATGGTTATGTGTCGGGTTCGACCCTGGACAATGCATCACCAATTGCTTGTTTTCCTTTTCTCTCCTCTAATGAAGTTTTAACTATTCAGGTACTATGCACCTTGATAATCTTTCTCCCTAAACCGACAGTGTGTAATAAATTGTTTTTTTAGACCATGTGAGGTGTCTGAGATTTCCTCTGGGCCTTTGTTCTTGATGAGTTCGGCTTTGAAATTGTTGGGTTTGATGAGCTTTGGGTTTGGGACCTGATCATTGTGTTCTTCAGTGGGTAGATCTACACTGACCTTACTTTTAGCTTTCTGGTGAGGGACACAAGTGCTGTTTACTTTAGGTTATTTTCCCTTCACTTTTCCCTTAACTATGGGAAGGAACATTTTTTTTATCTACCCTATGTCTTTTGCGACATTACTGCTAGCAGGTGTCTGTCCAGCTTTCACTGCACTCTCCAGCGGCACTTCGACTAGGGGAGGCATCGCCCTCACCATTGACATGCCTTTTTGGGACTTTTCCTTGTCCTTGCACGTTTCTGTAAATGCTGTTAGCAGCCTTTTTAGGGTGCATCTTTGACCTGCATTTAATGAGGAGAGTGTGTGGTCCAATTTATCTAACATTTCAGGGTTGGCTCATCGGAGAGTAGAGGGTTCCAGTTGGGAATACTCCTGGCCCTTCTCTAACCTGTCCTCACTGTCCTTTTCAATCCTCCCCTCCTGACTGTCTGACAGATCTGTACTTGTCTGTCCCCTCCACAGCATTTACTTTTTTTCCTTTGGTCTGGGATGTCAATTAAATAATTTACGTGACTATTCCTTTTGCCACTCGATATGGACCACTGAACTGGGCTTTAAGGGGTGCGCCGTGCATTGGGAGTATTAACAATACATGGTTTCTGGGATGACATGTTCTAGCCTTGGCATTTCTGTCTGCTTACCTTTTCATAGCTGCCTGTGAGATCTTTTGCTGTTACTGAGCCATTGCACAGCCCCTCGTGAGCCGCTCCCAGAGCACGGAAATGTGGTCTAACATGGAAGACTCATCCCTGTGTCCCAAAAACGTCTTCTTGATTAATTTAAGAGGACCACTCACTTCGTGTCCATAAACTAATTCAAAGAGACTAAAGTGGAATCATTAGATAAGTCTCGGTAAGCAACAGGAGAAATCCCATCCCTTTGTCCCAGTCATGGTGTTTCTCATTGCAGTATGTCCTGATCATTGTCTTTAGGATCTGGTGGTACTGCTCCAAAGCCCATTGTGACTGTGGATAGTAGGCTTAGGACTTTATTTATTTACTTATTTTATTTATTTAGAGATGCAGCACTGAAATAGGCCCTTCAGCCCACCGAGTCTGTGCCAACCATCAACCACTCATTTATACTAATCTTACATTAATCCCATATTCCTACCACATCCCCACCATCCCTCAACTCCCCTCCCACCAACCTATACTAGGGCCCTATCAACCTGCAAGTCTTTGGCTGTGGGAGGAAACCGGAGCACCTGGTGAAAACTCACGCGGTCACAGGGAGAACTCGCAAACTTCGCACAGGCAGTACACAGAATCGAACCCGGGTCGCTGGGGCTGTGAGGCTGCGGTGCTCCAGATTACCCATGACCTTTTCAAAAATACTGGACATAAAATGTGTGCCCTGATCCGACTGGATCTCAGCAGGAAGCCCATATAGGGTAAAGAATTGAGTTAGCCCCTTCACCACTTCCTTGGCAGAGATAGTTCTTCCGGTGAATGGCCTCTGGGAATTGGGTCACCACATCCATAATGGTGAGAAGATACTGTTAGTCCCGTTATATCTTCAGCAGGGGCCCCACACAATCTACCAGCATTCTGCTGAAGGGTTCCCACAACCTGGCACGTGAGACCAATTTTACAGAAATCCACCACATCTTTGTGGAATTGTGGCCAGTCAAAATGCTGTCTTCTGCGGTCTTCGATTTTTCATATACTGACATGTCCATCCATTAGAAGTTCGTGGGCCATTGTTAATATTTCTTTAAGGGACTTCAGCGGCACCACTATCTGGTGAACATCTGTCCACTCTTCATCCGCTGTTCTGTGAGGAGGTCTCCACTTCCTCATTAGCTCATCATTCTTTAAATAGTAACAGTCTGCAACTCCCTCTGCTTCAGTTTTGGTTTGGACAGTCTGTGCTATTTTTTAACGTTGGGTCGGGTTGTGGAGCCTCAAAAAAGGGAGAACTGTTTAACACATTCTTTGGGTCCTCTAACTACCCAACGAAGGTTCAGACAACCAGACAGTAGGGTCATCCGTCTGCATGTGTCAGTTCAGGGGATTGTTTGGCCATGGACCGAGTCACCACACAATCAGGGATTTCTGCTGTAACTACTCTGTCTGCCGGACCTCTTTTGGTCTCTCTAGAACTACTGGGGAAGCTGCCACCTTATCCCCTGTCAGATCATTACCCAGGAGCAGTTCGACCCATCAATCAGTAAACTAGGGACAATCCGCATGGTAAAGGGTCATGAAACTGGGTCACACTCCAAGTGCACCGGATATAAGGGTATGGACATATACTGTCTTCCGATAACATTCACTAACGCTCGCGCATTCACTGCACTTTCTTTTTCCCTGCAGAAGGATTGGCTGGCCCCTGCATCCTTGAGTATGACTATTGGTTTACTTCCCTCACTCAAGGGGTATGGTTTCACTTTTCCTTAGGATACAAATTCCTGGTAGCTCTCAAGGATTTTGTTTATTTTTCCCGCCCTCTCTGTGGTAGGTTTACTGGGTCTGACTGCCACAGTTGGAGGCACAGCCTGATCTGTTGTGATTTCCATCAGGGCCCTTTTTCCTGCTATGATCTGGTGGACCCTGATTAATCCTCCAGGTTTTCCCCATCACTTGCATCATTCAGCTCGATGGCGACCTACCTTATTACACTGGAAACACACAGGTCTTCGGCCGTTTCTCCTGCTCTCAGTACCGTCCTATTTGACCTGAGGATGAACCCCCGTGTGTCCAGCCTTTCCTCCTTGCCTTTGGCTGTTCGGGTTTCTATAACCGCCCCCATCTTTTATTCTCGGGTCTTTGTGGTGACCAGGGAAGTGTTTCCCTTTGTGGTTACGGCTTTGTGTACAAGGGAAAATTCATCACCAGTATTGCAACTTGTCCAGCTCTTTGAACCCTTTGTTCCTCTTTGTGGGTTTTAATGGGAGGGGGAGCGAGTTTGTGAACTCCTTGAGATGGATCACCACTCTGAGTGTTTCTATCCACTGGTCAAAAGTAAACACAAAAACTGACTTTAAATATCCTTTAGCTACCTAAAAATGAACCATTTGGCGAAGACAAATGTGGGTCCAATACAGGCAGTGTCAGGGGAATGTACAATGGTGAATAGAGAAATGGCAGTGAAACTAAATGATTACTTTGTGTCTGCCCTCATTGAGGAAGATACAAGGAAATTTCCAGAATTAGAGATCCAAGGGATTAGGGAGATTGAGGAAGTGAAGGAAATTAATATTAGTCAGAATGTTGTATTGGAGAAATTAATGGGGCTGAAGTTTGATAAGGCGCCAGGATCTGGTATTCTGCATCCCAGGGTGTGGGAAGAGATAGCTATGGAGATGGTGGCTGCATTGGTGATCATCTTCAAAAATTCTATAAGATTCTGGACAGGTTCCTGCAGATTGGACGGTAGCAAATGTCACCCCACTATTTAAGAAGGGAGGGAGAGACAAAACAGGTAATTATAGACCTGCTCTCATACATCAGTCGTTGGGAAAATGCTGGGATTTCATTCTAAAGGATGTGATAAATGGACAGTTGGATAATAATCTGTTTAGGCATCGTAACATGGATTTATGAATGAGAAATCATGTTTGGCGAATCTTTGGAGTTTTATTGGGGATGTTACTAACAGAATTGATAAAGGGGAGTCGGTGGACGTGTTATACTTGGATTTTCAGAAGGTTTTTGATAAAGTACCCCACAGGAGGTTGGTTAGCAACATTAAAGCACATGGGACAGGAGGTAATATACTGGCATGGATTAAAGATTGGTTAACAGGCAGAAAACAGAGAGTAGGAAGAAACGGGTCGCTCTCACTGTGGCAGCTGTGACTATTTGGGTACCGCAAGGATCAGTACTTGGGCCCCAGCTGTTAACAATATCTGTCAATGATTTGGATGTGGGGACCAAATGTAGTATTTCCAAGTTCGCAGATGACACAAAACTAGGTGGGAATGCATGTTGTGAGGTAGATGCAATGCGTCTTCAAGGGGATTTGGACATACATTGTGACTGGGCAAGAACATGGCAAATGGAATGTAATATGGGCAAATATGAGTTATCCACATTGGTAAGAGGAACAGATGTGCAGAGTATTTCTTAAATAGTGAAAAATTAGAACGTGTAGATGTACAAACGGACCCGGGTGTCAGTTAAGCACTGAAAAAGATGCAGGTGCAGCAAGCAATTAGGAAGGCTAATGGTATGTTAGCCATTATCAGGAGATGATTTGAGTACAGGAGTAGTGAAGTCTTGCTTCATGTGTATAGAACATTGCTTAGACCACACCTGGAATATTGTGTGCATTTTGGGTCACTTGACTTTAGGAAGGATATTATTGCCATCGAGGGAGCGCAATGAAGGTTCACCAGACTTGTTCCCGGGATGGCGGGAATGTTCTATGAAGAGAGATTGGGGAAACTGGGCCGGTATTCTCCAGAGTTTCAAGGAATGTGTCGGGATCTCATTGAAACGTATGAAATAATGAAAGGGATAGACAGCGTAGACGTATGTACGAAAATTCCCCTGGTTGCGGAATCTGGAACTAATGGATACAATTTCAAAATAAGGGGGAAGCCATTTAGGACAGAGACGAGGAGAAAACTTTGACTCAGAGGTTTCTGAATCTTTGGAATTCTGCATCCCAGGCGGATGTGGAATCTCAGTCGTTGAGTATATTTAAAGTATAGATTGACAGATTTCTAACTACAAATGACAAAAAAGGGGATATAGAGATTATGTGTGAAAAAGGCATTGAAGTGGATGATCAGCCATGGTCATATTGAATGGTGGAGCAGCCTCGATGGGCTGAATGGCCTACTCCTGCTCCTATGTCCCGATGTTCGGAAGCTGCTTAACTCTTTCAAACTCGAGGTCAGTTTAGTCAGGCTGCTTTCGGAGGGTTTGGAATGTTTGACGGTACACTTCCGGTACTATTTCATGTACACCCAGGATAGCAATTTTAGTCATCTCATAATCTGATGAACTTTCATCTGGCAATAGTGAATAAATCTCATGGGATTTTCCTGTTATTTTGTTTTGTAAAAACAGTGTTCAGCTCTCTGACGGCCATTTCAGTTGCATTACAAGCTTTTCACAATTGACGAAAAATTCTGCCACATCCTCCTCACTGAACTTTGTCATGAACTGGGAGAACTTTAAGAGATCAGCACATGGTCCTGAGCTAGGGGCAGCACCCACACTAGCTTGCCTTCACTGGGTGTATGGGTCTTCCTCTAGTTGTTTGAGCCGGCTTACCTCCCTTTCCTCATTCTCATTCTGGAACACTCTTACTTTTTCCCTTTCTTGACACTCACTCTGCTCCTTCTCGCTCTCTCTGGAATTCTAATTCTAGTCTATTCTGTTCTAGTTCTACCTTAGCTAACATTACTCTATCTGTTAGTGATTCTAACCCTGTTTGAGTCTTCAGCTTCAAGTGAAATATGGTTGGCCAAAAGTCTTAGGATTTCGTGTTTCCTACCTTTTGGACGGATAGTAATCCTTAACTGTCCAGCTACATTACTCAACTTTTCAACAGACAGGCGTTTTAACCTGTACCAAGTTACTTAACTCAGTATGTAACTCCTTTCTTGGGAATGTAACTCCTTCAGTCAGAAAGGGAGGGAAACAGAAAACAGGAAACTACAGGCAAGTTAGCATCACATCTGTCTGAGGTAAAATGTTAGAAGCTATTATTAAAGACAGTGTAGCCGGCACTTAGAAAAATTCAACGTAATCAGGCAGAATCAAAATGGTTTTATGAAAGGGAAATCATGTTTAATCAATTTGTTGGAGTTCTTTGAAGAGGTACCATGTGCTGTGGAGAAAGGGGAACCGGTGGATGTACTGCACATAGATTTCCAGGAGGCAATTTATAAGGTGCCACATCAAAGGTTTTGTGAAAATAAAAGCTCATGGTGAAGGGGGTAACATGTTGGCATGGATAGAAGATTGGTTAGCTAACAGAAAACAGGCAGTAGGCATAAATGGGTCACTTTCTGGTTGGCAAGATGTAACGAGTGGTGTGCCACAGGGATCAGTGCTGGGACCTCAACATTTTACAATTTATATAAATGACTTGGATGAAGAGACCGAAGGCATGGTTGCTAAATTTGCTGATGACACAAAGATGAGTAAGAAAGTAACACGTGACGGGGACATAAGGAGGCTGCAAATGAATATAGATAGGTTAAATGTCTGCGGGAAGACCTGGGAAATGGAGTATAATGTGGGAAAATGGGAAATTGTCCATTTTGGCAGGAATTATAAAAAAAGATGCATATTATCTAATGGTGAGAGATTGCAGAGCTCTGAGATGCAGAGGGATCTTGGTGTCCGTGTGCATGAATCACAAAAGGTGAGTATGCATGTTCAGAAAGTAACTGGGAAAGCTAATAGAATATTATCGTTTATCGCAAGGATAATTGAATACAAAAGTAAGGATGCTATGCTTCAGCTACAGAGGGCATTGGTGAGACCACATCTGGAGTACTGTGTACATTACTGGTCTCCTTATTTAAGGAAGGATGTAAATGCATTGGAAGCAATTCAGAAAAGGTTTACCAGACTAATACCTGGAATGGGTGGGCTGTCTTATGAGGGAATATTGGACAGGCTCGGCTTATATCCACTGGAATTTAGAAGGGTAAGTGGTGACTTGATTTGAACATCTAAGATCATGAGCGGTCTTGATAGGTTGCATGTGGAAAGATGTGTGTATCTTGGTGTATCTAGAATTAGGGGTCACTATTTAAAAATGAGGGCCCGCCCATTTAAAACAGAGATGAGGAGAATTTTTTTTTCTCTGAGGGTTGTGAGCCTTTGGAATTCTCTTCCTCAAAAGGCAGTGAAAGAGAGACTTTACGTACGTGTAAGGCAGAGATAGATAGATTTTTGATAAGCAAGGGGGTGAAAGATTATCGAGGGTAGGTGGTAATGTGGAGTTGAGGTTTCAATCAGATTGGTCATGATCTTATTGAATGGCAGAGCAGGCTTGAGGGGCCGAGTGGCCTACACGTGCTCCTAATTCATATGTTCATATGTTCATCTGCTCTGTCTTCGAACGTGGGCATTTCAGTGTTCCAGCAGTGAAAGCCACAATAAAACCTTCATGAACATTTTTAGTTTTTTCTCAGGATCAATTGTTTTCCCTGCTTCCAATTTCTCATTTGTTGTTGGTTTACGATCACTCGAACCTCCAGATTTCTGTGACAGCCAGGTGAGGAGGGGTCCCAGGCTCCCCTCTTGTCTTATATCTTATTTCACCACAACAGAGTTTATTCCTTTTTAGCAGTGGACGTGCTGACCAACTCAGTGAGTGTTTTACCTTTTATCTTTGTTGTGATCGTGAAAGAGCCAATAGGAGAGGTTTTCTTGAGTTTAAGCAAGAGGTGAGTTTATTATACTTAACAATCTAAGCTGTATCTAAATAAAATAATAAAAATATACGCAACACATTCACGCACACACTCACTCGAGAATCACACACAGATAAATTAGAGTGAGGAATATATGTGTGATGGATTAGTGTCCAGAATAAATAAATTTTAAAGAAAAACGTCTGTGAAGTTGGATAATTCTCTGGTCTGCATTTTCCCACCTTTAGTTATGCGTTTCATGTCATCTGCAAGAGTTGAAATTATGTTTTTTTAACGTATACGGTTGTGTCATTTATATATCTATCTATATGCCAGGAACGGCACTGGTTCTAATACCGAAACTTGCGAAACAGCACTGCATACTCCCCCTCCCCCAGTCTGAACAATGTCTGTTCACCACTTCTCTCTGCTTTCTGTCCCTGAGTCAGTATCATATCCACACTGTCACTGTCACATTAGTCCATTTCTTCCATTTTTCATAACACGTCTATGAAATGTCATTTGATCACCGGCCTTTTGAAATTCTGTGCACATAACACAAAACATGTTGTCCTCATCAACACTCACAGTTATGTCATCAACGAACTTGATTAAGATTATCAGACATGATTTTCATTAACCTATCTGTGCTGTTTGTCATTTATTATCCCATGTTTTCACAAGAAAGATATATTTTTGTGCTGGGTTCTGGCCTCTTGTAATTTCCAACCACCGACATTAGACTGACTGGTCAGTAGTTACAGGATTTATCTAATCTCTCCTTTTGTAACAGGGAGTAACATTTACAGCCCTCCAGTCCTCTGTCATGACTCCCATATCCAAGGAGGATTGGAAGACTCTGTCCAGTGCCTCTGCTATTTCCACCATTCCTTCCCTCAGCAACCGTCTCCATTGTTTTATCGAAGAACTGCATACAGTTCAGTTTTCCTAATCTGTCTATTGAATGACACTTGATCAAACACATTTTGAAAGTCTATAAATATAACTTAAATCACACCACCCTCATCAACCCTCTCCATTGTTTCATCAAAGAACTCCATCAATTTTAACTCACCGCCACCTCTCTCCTCTCCTCCACTGTTGTTAAATTATCAAACTGCTTATCTGATATCCAGTACTGGATGAGCAGAAATATTCTCCAATTAAATATTGGGAAGATTGAAGCTATTGTTTTCCCTGCCTACTCCAACTCTGTTCCCTTGCTATTGATTCCATCCCTCTCCCTGGTAACGGTCTGAGATTCAGACAGTCTGTTTGCAACCTTGGTGTCATATTCGGGACAACATTAATAGGCACATGGACAAATGTGGGTTAATTAAGGAAAATCAGCATGGATTTGTTAAGGGAAAATGCTGTTTAACAAACTTACTGGCGTTTTTTGAAGAGGTAAAAAGGAAGCCTGATGAGGGCCATGCTGTGATGTGGTGTAAATGGAATTCCAAAAAGCATTTGATAAAGTGTCACACAACAGAATTATGAGCAAAGGTACAGCTAATCAAATGAAAAGGACAGTAGCAACATGAAACTAAATTGGTTGAGTGACAGGAAACAGAGATTAATGATTAATCGATGCTTTTCGGGCTGGAGAAAAGATTGTAGTGGAATCAAAACAAAATACTGCAGAAACTGGAAATCTGAAATAGAATCAGAAAGTGCTGGAAATACTCAGCAGTGTCTGTGGAGAGAGAAACAGAGTTAATGTTCCAGGCTTGTGACCTTTCATCAGAACTGGCTTAGGTTAGAAATGTAATAGGTTTTAAGCAAGTGAAGCGGGAGTGGAGAGTGTAAACACAAGGACACAAATGTAGTCATGAGAGCAGTGGTGGGGGATGGAGTGTGTTGAAATGACAAGCGAGCGGAAGCTCGGGGTCATGCTTTTGGACTGAGCGGTCACCCAATCTGCGTTTGACCTGCTGTGGTGTTCCAGTGAACATCAATGCCAGCTCGAGGAACAGCACCTCATTGTCCATTCTACAGACTTCTGGACTGAACATTGAGTTCAATAATTTCAGAGAATGACTGGTCCATTTTTATTATTATTTTGTTTCATCAGTTTTTTTTTACCATGTGCCAGACTTAAACTGCGATTTTTATATTGGTGCTTTTAGCTCGGGCTGTTCATTATTCTGTCATTTAACACCTGCTCTGCACTAATGCTTTGTCTTTCACCACACCATGAGCACACTTTCTTTGCCTTTGCCCCATGACCTCCTGGTCAGTTAATCTCTCTGACCCTCTGTTCTATCAACACCCCTTTTGCTCCATTTTGCCCCATCCCTGCTTTATCTGCTTCAAACTTGATATTTCTAACCTTTTCCAGTTCTGATGAAAGATCACAGACCTGAAACATTAACTCTCTTTCTCTCTCTCAACTCAGATGGTGCCAGACCTGTTGAGTATTTCCAGCACGTTAAGCTTTCTTATTTAAGATTTGTGGTGGAGGTCCCCGGGGATCAGTGTTAGGACCCCTTCTCTTCCTGACATATATTAATGACCTGGACCTTGGTGTACAGGGCACAATTTCAAAGTTTGTAGATGATGCAAAACTTGGAAACATTCTGAACTGTTAGGAGGATACTATAAAACTTTAAAAGGACATAGACAAATTGGTGGAATGGGTAGACAGGTGGCAGATGAAGTTCAATGTGGAGAAATGTGAAGTGATTCATTTCGTAGGAAGGACATGGAGGGAAAATATAGAATAAAGGTTACAATTCTAAAGGGGGTTCAGGAGCAGAGGGACCTGGGTGTATATTTGAGATTAGATTAGAGATACAGCACTGAAACAGGCCCTTCGGCCCACCGAGCCTGTGTCGAACATCAACCACCCATTTATACTAATCCAATATTCCTACCAAACATCCCCACCTGTCCCTATATTTCCCTACCACCTACCTATACTAGTTACAATTTATAATGGCCAATTTACCTATCAACCTGCAAGTCTTTTGGCTTGTGGGAGGAAACCGGAGCACCTGGAGAAAACCCACGCAGACACAGGGAGAACTTGCAAACTCCACACAGGCAGTACCAGGAATCGAACCCGGGTATATGTGCATCGGTCATTGCAGGTGGCAGGACAGGTTGAGAGAGCTTTTCATAAAGCCTACAGTATCCTGTTGCATGGAATACAAGAGCAAGGGGGTTGTTTTGAACTTGTATAAGACACTAGTTCGGCCTCGGCTGCAGCGTTGCGTGTAGTTCTGGGCACATTAGATAACGTGAAGACATTGGAGAGTGTGAAAAAACATTCACAAGAATAGTTCCAGGGATGAAGAATACCAGTTATGAAGATAGACTGGAGAAGTTGGAACATTTTCCTTGGAGAAGAGAAGGCTGAGAGGAGACTTGAAAAACGTCTTCAAAATTATGAGGTGTCTGGACACAGTTGATAGGGAAAAACTGTTCCCACACCTGAAAGGATCGAAAACGAGAGGACAAAGAATTAAAGTAATTGGTAAAAGCAGCAGAAGTGACATGAGGAAAAAATGTTCATACAGCGAGTGTTAAGGTCTGGAATGCACTGCCTGAGAGTGTGGTGTAGGCAGATTCAATCGAGGCATTCAGGAGGAAATTGGATAGTTATCTGAAAAGGAAGATTGTACAGAGGTACAGGAAGAAGGCAGGGGAGTGACACTAGATGAATTGCTCGTTTGGAGAGCCAGTGCAGACACGATGCACAGAATGGCTGCCTTCTGTGCTGTAACAATTCTGTGACTCTGTGGCATTCGACCACAAAATGAGTTTCCAACCTCATATTCGTGCCATCACTATGGCCACCTATTTCCACCTCAATAACATTGCCCAACTTCACCCCTGTCTCATCTCATCTGCTACTGAAGCTCTCATTCATGCTTTCATTACCTGTAGACTAGACAATTCAAACTCACTCGCCCACATTCTACTATCTGTAAACTCGAGGTCATCTAAAAATCTGCTGCCTGTGTCTTAACTCACAACAAGTCCCATTCCCCGATCACTGACCTACATCAGCTCACTGTCAAACAATGTCTTTATTTTAAAATCCTCAACACGTTTTCAAATCCCTCCATTGCCTCATCCCTCACTATCTCTGTAATCTCCTCCTGCCCGACAACCCTCTGATATATCTCTGCTCCTCTAATTCTGGCCTCTTGTGCATTCCTGATTTTAATTACTCCACCATCGCTGGCCGCACCTTCAGTTGTCTCGGTCCCGAGCTCGGGAATATCCTCCCTACACAGCTCTACCTCTCCCCCTCACTTTTATCCTTTCAGACACTCCTTTAAAAGTTGCCTCTTTGACCAAGAGTTTGGTCTCCTAACCTAATATCTGCATTTGTGGTTCAGTGTTATACTTTGTTTCATAATGCTGCTGTGAAGTACCTTGGGATAAGTTCTTGTTAAAGTTTTCCAGACATGATTTGTCATTAGCATATCCGTGCTGCTTGAAATGTATTATGCTATGCTTTTCCAACCAACGAATATTTCTGTTCTGGGTTGTGAAATTTCCCCACCACTGACGTCAGATGGACTGGACACTACAGGGTCTACTCCATCTCTCCATTTGTAATCAGGGTGTAACATTTACAACCCTCCAGTCCTCTGTCACCACTCCCATATCCAAGGAGAATTGAAAGATTATGTCATGTGCCTCTACCAGTTCTACCATTCCTTCCTTCAGCAATCCTTATACATCCCATCCCAACTGGGTAAATGTTCTACTTTATTCTGGTACAAAAGGTGCTGGATTGAAAGGGTTTAACTGAAACTGTTTGTTTAGTGACTGTAATTAATGTCAGTCTCCATGGACTCTAATTGTGTCACTGGAGGGTTTCCCTCTTCTATTAATAAGGGACTGCTTTCAATGTGTTATTCCATAGTGTTAGCGGGAGCATCAGCCCCGGCACTAACAGGGATCAATAGCTCCAGAGAGAGGGAGAGGATAGATCAGAATCTGAGAACAATAGATTGAAATGTTACAACAATGGATCAGAATCTGAGAACAATTGACTGGAATGTTACAACAATGGTTCAGAATCTCAGAACAATAGACTGGAATGTTACAACAATGGGCAGGAGTTGCATCTGGAAGTTTGACTCTCTTTCTGCAAATTATGGTCGGTTCTCATTAGACTACCGGATCTTTCTCGCATTGAAGATTATGCAACACTTTTACTATCCCATCCTTGCTATTATCGGTGTCCCTGGTAAGTCTCTCCATCTAGCTATGAATGTTATAAACAAAGTTTAGCAACATTAATGTTCTTGTCATTTACTCTGCCCTCCTTGCTGCATTTGTTATCCCTGGCAAAACTCTATCTCCGGCTATGAGATCTATAAACCATTGCTACTTGTATTAGAGTTCATGTAAGTTACTCTACCATCTTTTCTGCTGTTGCTGCCCCTGCTAAGTCCCTATTTCCCGCTAAGTGATCTGCTAACTCTGTTTCACTGAAATAATGTTCTTTCAATTTAAATTTTGGGAAGAGTGGAGCTCGTGCCATCAGTCTCCATGGGAAATTCTGTCCATATCCATGAACACGTTCCCCTAACTGGCTAATATCTGAGGTTCAAACAGACAGTTTGCATCCTCTGCGTTCTATGTAACCCTGAGCTGAGTTCTGACCCCTTAATCTCTCCAGGACCAACCCTGCCGACTACCAGCTCTGTAATATCACCCGTCTGCCTCAGCTCATCTGATACATAAATCCTCATCTGTGCCCTTGTTAACACAGATAGAAACACATAGAAACACACATAGAAAATAGGAGCAGGAATAAGCCATTCGGCCCTTCGAGCCTGCCCAGCCATTCATTATGATCATGGCTGATCATCCAACTCAAATGACTTGTTCCCGCTTTCCCCCATATCCTTTGATCCCTTTCATCCTAAGAGCTATATCTAACTGCTTCTTGAAAACATGCAATGTTTTGGCCTCAACTGCTTCCTGTGGTAGCGAATTCCACAGGCTCATCACTCTCTGTGTGTAGGAATTTCGCATCTCAGTCCTGAAAGGTTCACTTCATATCCTTAGACTATGACCCCTGGTTCTGGACTCCGCCACCATCGGGGACATCCTTCCTGTATCTGCTTTGTCAAGTCCTGTTAGAATTTTATAGGTTCCTATGAGATCCCCCCATCATTCTTCTGAACTCCAGCGAACATAATCCAAACCGACTCAATCTCTCCTCATACGTCAGTCCCGCCATCCAGGGAATCAATCTGGTAAACCTACAGCAAGAACATCCTTCCTTAGATAAGGAGACCAAAACTGCACACAATATTCCACGTGTGGCCTCACCAAAGCCCTGTATAATTGCATCCCTGCACCTGTACCCGAATCCTCTCGCTGTGAAGGCCAACAGACCATTTGCCTTCTTTACTGTCCTTTGCACCTGCATGCTTACCTTCAGTGACTGGTGTACAAATACACCCAGCTCTCCTTGCATATTCCCCTCTCTCCGTTTATAGCCATTCAGATAATAATCTGCCTTCCTGTTTTTGCTCCCAAAGTGGATAACCTCACATTTATCCACATTGTACTGCATCTGCCATGCATTAGCCCACTCACTCAACTTGTCCAAATCGCCCTGAAGCCTCTCTTCATCCTCCTCACAACTTACCATCCCACCCAGTTTTGTGTCTTCTGCAAATTTGGAGATATTACATTTATTTCCCTCATCGAAATCAGTAATATATATTGTGAATAACTTGGGTCCGAGCACCGATCCCTGTGGTCCCCAACTAGTCACTGCCTGCCATTCGGGAAAAAAAAGACCCATTTATTCCTCCTCTCGGGTTTCCTGTCTGCCAACCAATTTTCTATCTATCACAATACACTAGCACCAATCTCATGCGCTTTAATTTTACACGCTAATCTCTTATGTGGGACTTTGAATCAAGCCTTCTGAAAGTCCAAATAAACCACATCCACTGGCTCCCCCTCATCAACTCTACTGGTTACATCCTCGAAGAATTCTTGTAGATTTGTCAAGCATGATTTCCGTTTCGTAAATCCATGCTGACCCTGTCCGATTCTACCACTTTTCTACAAGTGCTCTGCTATAAAATAGTTGAAAATGAACTCTAGAACTTTCCCCGCTACCGACGTCAAGCTGACTGGTCTATAATTCCCTGCTTTCTCTCAACCTCCCTGGGGTTACTTTAGCTACCCTCCAATCTGTAGGAAATGTTCCAGAATCTATAGAATCTTGTAAGATGACCACCAATACATCCATTATTTCTGGGACCGCTTCCTTCAGTACTCTGGGATGTAGATTATCAGGCCCTGGGAATTTATCAATTCAATACCATCAATTTCCCCAACACCATTTCTCTTCTAATACAGATTTCCTTAAGTTACTCTCTCTCACTAAACCCCGTGTTCCCCAACATTTCTGGTATGATATTTGTGTGCTTATTTGTGAAGACAGAACCAAAGTATGCATTTAGTTGGTCAGCCATTTCTTTGTTCCCCATAATTAATTCCCCTGTTTCTGACGGTAAGGGACCTACATTTGTCTTGACCAATCTTTAAATCTGTTAAATCCACTCTTGACTTTTCCAATTATATCCTGGTCACCCTCCCAGTTATAAACCTCGATAAAGTACAGCCCATCTAGAACCTGCTGCCTGTAAACTAATTCAAATCAAATCCTGATCACCCATCACCCCTGTGCTCACTGATCTACTTTGGCTCCGGGACCGGCAGCACCTTAAATTTAATATTTTCATTCATGTGTTTGAATCTCACCCTCAATTAGTCCCATTGCCCTGTCCATTCCCATATTCCTGCCTTCAAGTCTTTTCTTCAATTCCCATTTAAAAGAAGGCATCTTTCCCTCTGTTTCTGTCTATGGCAGGTATTTTCAGCTCTGCAGTGTCACTGGGCCCAATGCCATGGACGTTTGGATCCATGAAATGGTATGAGCTGAGCTGCCGGTCACTTCCAGTGCTCCAGGCTGGACAGGACTCTTGTCCCTGTTCACCAAGTACGTGCTGGTAGTGTGCAGAGGGATCTGATCTGACACCAATCAGCCATTCCAGCAGCTTTGCTATACGTCTTTGAAACGAAGTGATGCGACTGGGGGGGGAGGGGGGTGGGTACATTGAGCAGTGTGAGAGGTTGGTGGCGTTGAGTGTATGAGATGCCATGTGGAGACGGATGCACTGACATTGACCAACAGTGTGAGCTCATTAAACTTCTTCTGGCACTGCTGCCAGGTCCTCGGGGCCAGACCTCTTGCATTGACCTCCCTGGCCACCTGCTCCCATTCCCTTCGGAAGACGTTCCTTAAGGGTCTCCGCCCCAACCCACAGAAACAAGGCCTCTCTCCTACGGTCACCCTCCATGACTAAGGCCTCCAGCACCACAGCTGTGAACAGCAGAGCCCTCTTTCTGTCCTTGTATTCCATTTACCTCGTCTCCAATTGCAGCATTCACAGTCAGCAGCAGCAGCCTTCTGTGATTCAGTACAGCTTCCCTTTAAGAGGGACAGACTACCTTTAAGAGCTGAATCCTGGCTGAAGCACGTGCCAGCCTCACACACCGTTAGGTCCCTGTTAAGCTTGCAGATAGACAGCAGTGCGGGTCACCCTGGGCAGCACGTAGAATTCATGAAAATGAGGAGACAGCAGGAAGATTGTGTGTCACCTGCCTCAACAGGAATGGGCACGGGCAGATCACGCATCACAATCCCTACCCCTGAAAACTGGTATAAACTTCTCTTCCACTCTGTCTCTATTTTCCTTCCCCTCTTTCACCCTTTCTCCCTCTCTCTCTGTGTCTCTTGTTCACATAATCAGAGATTGATACAGCACAGAAGGAGGCTATTCGGTCCGTTGTGTCAGTGCTGTCTCTTTGAAAGAGATATCTAATTAGTTCCACTCCCTCCTCTTTCCCCAGACTCCGATTGTTTTTTTTTCCTTGTCAAGCTTTTGTTAAATTCCCTTTTGAAAGATATCATTGAATCTGCTTCCACCATGATTTCAGGCAGTCAAATCCAGATCACAACCATAGAACGATAGGCCCAAATATCCATGGAAAAGTTACGGCACAGAATAAGGTTATTCAGCCCATCGTGTCTCTGCTGGCTGAAAAAACTAGTTGCCAAATCTAATCCCATCTTCCAGCCGCTGGTCCATGGCCTTGCCAGTTACAGCACCTCAGGTGTAGGTCCAGGTACCTTTTAAAATAATTGATGGCTTCTGGCTCCATCACCGTTCCTGGCATTGAATTTCAGACACCCACCACCCTCTGGGTGAAAAGGTTTTACCTCATGTCCCCTCTGATCCGTCTACCAATCACTTTAAAACTGTGCCCCCTGGTAATTGACATCTCTGCTAGGGGAAACAGGTCCTTCCTGGCTACTCTACCTGGGCCCCTCATAATTTTGTACACCTTAATTAAGTCACCCCTCAGTCTCCTCTGTTCTAAAGAAAACAATCTTAGCCTATCCAATCTTTAATCATGGATGCAATGTTCCATCACTGGCAACATTCTTGAAAATATTCTCTGTACTCTTTCCAAAGCAATTATGTCCTTCCTGTAATGTGGTGACCAGAACAATACACAAAACTCCAGCTGTGGCCTAACCAGTGTTTTATACAATTCCAGCATTACATCCCTACTTTTGCATTCTATATATCGGCCAGTAAAGGAAAGCATTCCATATGCCTTCTTCACCTCTCTGTCTACCTGTCCTGCCACCTTCCAGGACCTGTGGACATACATTCCAAGGTCTCTAACTTCTTCTACCCCTTTCACTATCCTCCTGTCTGTTGTGTATTCCTTCGCTTTATTTGCCCTTCCCAACTGCATTACCTCACAGTTCCCCAGATTGACTTCCATTTGCCACTTTTTCGCCCACTCAACCATACCATTTAACCATTGATATCATTCTGGAGTCCACAGCTATCCTCTTCACTATCAACTACATGACAAATGTTTGTGCCATCAGCAAATTTACACTCATGCCTCCCATATTTAAGTCCAAAGCATTAATATACATCACAAATTGCAAGGGACCCAACACTGAGACCTGGGAACGCCACTAGACACCGCTTTCCATTCACAAGAAACATCTGTCGACCATTACCCTTTGTTTCCTGACATTGATCCAATTTTGGATCCAACTTGCCACATTCCCCTGTATCTCATGAGCTTTCACTGTTCTGATCAGTCTGCCATGTGGGACCTTTTCAAACGCCTTACTAAAATACATGTAGACCACATCCACTGCACTACCTTTATCAATCCTTCTTGCTCCTTCCTCAAAAAACTAAATTGTGTTAGTAAGACAAGACCCTCCCTTAGCAAATCCATGCTGACTATCCCTGATTAATCTTTGCCATTGTAAGTGACAGTTTATCGTTGCTCTGAGAATTGATTCTAATAATTTGCCCACCGATGTCCAACTAAAGGCCTGCTCGGGTCTGGAAATAAAACCCGACCGATCCTGACAGAACAACATCGGACCCGAGCCTGACCCGACCATATTGCACTCACTGGACTTAGTACTTTTGGATGAAATGGAAGGAAGCTGCAGCATGAGCGCGGTGACATCATAGAAACACTCACTTTCTCACTGCGCAGACTCAGAGTCTGTGGAGTCCAGATGCACATTTCCCTCCTTGACATCTCGGACTCTCAGCTGAGGATGACTTTTCAAACTATAATGCTTACTTACTCAACTTCCCTTTTCCTCCCAGCCGATCAAAAGGTAGTACTGTGTGTGTCCCACCCAAACCGAGCCCGAAAGCCGGATCCGGAAGAGCGACCCGAACCCGACATATGACGTCGGGTCTCGTCGGGTTTGGGTCGGGTAACAGGCCTTTAGGTCAGACTGACCAGCCTCTAATTATTTGGCCTATCCTTCGCACCATTTTTAAACACTGGCACTATGTTCACAGACCTCCAATCGTCTACTGCCTCGCCTGTATCTAGTGAGAATGTGAAGATGATCCTCAGAGTATCTGCTATTTCCCCCCTCGCTTCCTTTAACAGCCTGAGCTACGATCCATCCGGCCCTGGCGATTTCTCCACGTTCAAGGATTTCAAACCCTCGAGTACTTCCTCTCTCATTCTGCTGATTGTATCTAATATTTCACAATCCTCCTCTTTAACGACAATGTCTGCATCATCCGTCTCTTTTATGAAGACAGAGACATAAAACCCATTAACGACCCTGCCAACATCTTCTGCGTCCATGCACAAACTACCTTTTACATCTCTGATAGGCCCTCCCCTTTCCATAGTTATCCCTTTATTCTTAATGTACTGATAAAACATCTTTGGGTTTTCCTTGATTTTACCTGCCAATATTTTTTCATGCCCTCTCTTTGCTTTTCTTATTTCGTTTTTTTACTTCACCCCTGCACTTTCTTTACTCCTCTCAGCTTTCTGAAGTATTATTTGTTTGTGCCTGTCATAAGCTTTCTTTTATCTGATTTATCTTACCCTGTATGTTTCTCGATAACCGGGGGCTGTAAATTTGGCAACTCACTGTGTAAGAAAATTCTCTTCATTTTGTCTCTGATTCTTTGCCAATTACCTTAAACCTGCATCTTCTTCATGATGTTGTGAGCACAGTCCGAGCAATTACAGACCAGTTAGTTGAACATCAGTAATGTTTTACAAACAATAATTAGAGAAGAAATCAACAGAAACTTGGAGAGGTTTGAGCTAATGAAGGAAAACAATCACGTGTTTGAAGGAACATAGGAGCAGGAGTAGGCCATTCAGCCCATCGACCCTGCTCCATCATTCAATTAGAATCCTTAAACACGGGTGATGTCCCAGAGGACTGGAGAACTGCTAATGTTGTCCCCTTGTTTAAGAAGCGTAGCAGGGAAAATCCAGGTAATTATCGACCGGTGAGCCTGACGTCAGTGGTAGGGAAGCTGCTGGAGAAGATACTGAGGGATAGGATCTATCCCCATCTGGAGGAAAATGGGCTTATCCGTGATAGGCAACATGGTTTTGTGCAGGGAAGGTCATGTCTTACCAACTTAATAGAATTCTTTGAGGAAGTGACAAAGTTGATTGATGAGGGAAGGGCTGTAGAGGTCGTATACATGGACTTCAGTAAGGCGTTTGATAAGGTTCCCCATGGTAAGCTGATGGAGAAAGTGAAGGCGCATCGTGCCCAGGGTGTACTAGCTAGATGGATAAAGAACTGGCTGGGCAACAGGAGACAGAGAGTAGCAGTGGAAGGGAGTTTCTCAAAATGGAGACGTGTGACCAGTGGTGTTCCACAGGGATCCGTGCGGGGATCACTGTTGTTTGTGATATACATAAATGATTTGGAGGAAAGTATAGGTGGTCTGATTAGCAAGTTTGCAGACGATACTACGATTGGTGGAGTAGCAGATAGTGAAGGGGACTGTCAGAGAATACAGCAGAATATAAATAGATTGGAGAGTTGGGCAGGAAAACGGCAGATGGACTTCAATCAGGGCAAATGCGAGGTGATGCATTTTGGAAGATCCAATTCAAGAGTGAATTATACAGTAAATGGAAAAGTCCTGGGGAAAATTGGTGCGCAGAGAGATTTGGGTGTTCAGGTCCATTGTTCCCTGAAGGTGGCAACGCAGGTCAATAGAGTGGTCAAGAAGGCATACGGCATGCTTTCCTTCATCGGACGGGGTATTGAGTACAAGGGTTGGCAGGTCATGTTACAGTTGCATAGGACTTTGGTTCGGCCACATGTGGAATACTGCGTGCAGTTCTGGTCGCCACATTACCAAAAGGATGTGGATGCTTTGGAGAGGGTGAAGAGGAGGTTCACCAGGATGTTGCCTGGTATGGAGGGCACTAGCTATGAAGAGAGGTTGAGCAGATTAGGATTATTTTCATTAGAAAGACGGAGGTTGAGGGGGGTCCTGATTGAGGTATACAAAATCATGAGAGGTATAGACTGGGTGGATAGCAAGAAGCTTTTTCCCAGAGTGGGGGATAAAATTACTAGGGGTCACGAGTTCAAAGTGAGCGGGGAAAGGTTTAGGGGGGATATGCGTGGAAAGTTCTTTACGCAGAGGGAGGTGGGTGCCTGGAATGCGTTGCCAGCAGAGGTGGTAGACTCGGGCACGATAGCGTCTTTTCAGATGTATCTAGACAGATACATGAATGGGCAGGAAGCAAAGAGATACAAACACTAAGAAAATAGGCGACATGTTTAGGTAGAGGATCTGGATCGGCGCAGGCTTGGAGGGCCGAAGGGCCTGTTCCTGTGCTGTAATTTTCATTGTTCTTTGTTCTAGATCATGTCTGATCATCTGCCTCAACGCTACTTTCCCGTGCTATCCCTGTATCCCTTGATGTGATTTGTCTCCCTAAATCCATTGATTTCTGTCTTGAACATGCTCAGTGTTGATCTTCCACAGCCTCTGTGGTGGTGAATTCCAAAGATTTACCTCCCTCTGAGTGAAGAAATTCTTCTTCATCTCAGTCTTAAATTGCTTACCCCTTATTCTGAGATTATGTCCCCTGGTTCAAGACTCACCACCCAGGGGAAACATCCGATCTGCATCCACCCCGTCACCCACTGTAAAAATTTTGTATGAGATCACTTCACATTTTTTGAATCTCGAGAGAATACAGGCCCAGTTTTCTCAATCTCTCCTCATAAGACAATCCTGCCATCCCAGGGATAGTCTGCTGAACATCAGTTGTACTCCTTGCATGGGAAATATATCCTTCTTTAGACAAGGAGACCAAGACTGTAAGCAATACTCCAGGTGCAGTCTCACCAAGGCTGTATACAATTGCATCCAGACATCTTTACTCCTGCACTCAAAACCGCTTGAGATGGAAGCCAACATACCATTTGCCTTCCAAACTGATTGATGCACCTGCACAATAGCTTTTAGTGACTCATGAACAAGGACACCCACGTCCCTTTGGAAATCAACACTTCCCAACCTCTCCCCAGTCAAAAAATATACTGTCTTTCTGTCTCTGTTTTACCAGAGTGGATCACTTGACACTTATTCATAATATATTCCAGCTGCCATGTTCATGTTCGTTCACTTATCCTATCCAAATCCGCTTGAAGCCTCCTTGCATCCTCTTCACAACTTACTTTCCCACCTAGTTTTGTATCATCAGCAAATTTGTAAATATTACATTTGATCCCCACATTCAAATCATTTATATAGATTGTGAACAGCTGTGGCCCTTGTGCTGATCCTTGTGTTACTCCCACTCGTAAGAGCCTGCCATCCTGAGAGTGACCCGTTTATTCCTACTCTCTCTTTTCTGCATGTTAACCAGTTCTTAATCCATACCAGTATATTACTCCCAATCCCATGCGTTGTAATTTTGTTTACTAACCTCCTGTGTGGGACCTTATCAAAAGCCTTCTGCAAATCCAAATACGCCACATCCACTGGTTCTCCTTTAGTAATGCTGCAAGTAACATCCTCAAAAGACTTCAACAGGTTTGTTGCACATGATACCCCTTTCATAAATCCACGTTGACTCCGCCAATTTTACCATTATTTTCTAAGTGTCCAGTTATTACATCCTTTACAATAAATTCTAACATTTTCCCTATTACTGACATCAAACTAACAGGTCTGTAGTTCTCATTCTCCCTCTCCCACACTTCTTAAACTGTGGGGTTACATTTGCTACTTTCCAGTCTTCAGGATCTCTTCCAGAATCTATAGAAGTTTGAAAGATATCAACCAATACATCCACCATCTCTATTGCCACCTCCTTCAACACTCTGGGATGTAGCTCATCTGGTCCAGGGATTTATCAACCTTCAATCCAGTTAACTTTTCAAGTACTACCTCTTTACCAACACTAAATTGCCAATTTGCCCCTCGTACCTTCATAGTTTCCCTTTTTCAGGTTTAACACCCTGGTTTCAAAATTAACATATTCAAATGGAATGTGAAATTTTATCATAATATAGCCATTATTTCGCAAAAGCCAATTTACAGCAATGTTATTAACTCACCCTTTCTCGTTCCATAAAATAGCCCGATTCTTAGTTAATCCTTCAATGTAATTCTCCAGAAACCCATCTCTTACACACTCCAGTAAAGGCAGATCATACTTCACTCATTTAGTTGAAGGTTTTGATGAAGTAACAGAGACGGTTGATGAAGGGAATGCCGTGGATGTTGTGTATATGTATTTTAGGAAAGTGTTTAATAAGGTACCACGTAACAGGCTGGTTAGCAAAATTGAGGCTCATGGAATAAGAGGATCATTGTCAAATTGAATTAAGGACAGAAAACAGCGAGTGGTAATAAATGGTTGTTTTTAAGTGTGGAGGATGTTAGACAGCGGGTGTTCCCCAAAGGTCAGTGTTGGGACCATTGCGTTTTTGTGATATATAAATGACTTAGATATTGGAATGCAGAGTAGAATCTCCAAATTTGCCTAAGACATCAATTTTGAGATTTCTGAGCCAGTCCCAATGCTGATTACATGTCTTTGAGTGTACATTTTCTCTCTCCAGCTCTCTGTCACAAATTCTTACCCAGACTTCGCAATAACCACAGGCATTTGACTGATTGTAATCCCTCTCTGTCTCCAAAGCTCCTACACATTCCCAGCAATGATCGCTCAACTGAGTTTGACATTACTCACAAACCAAGTAAACTAAGCCTATGATCCCGATCTCTGTGATCCCTCTCCGACACCACTGTAAGATCTGATCAACGGTCACAGATTAACCAAAAGGAGGGAAAAGGTTCACAAGCAGTTAATTAAGTAATGACAGTTCAAATACAGGACATAATCTAATTGGAAACAGTAGACATCTGACCTGTAACAGGTGAAAAAGTATTTCTGGCTACGGATTAATAGTTGGAAGCTAGTATCAAATATGTTATGGCAGGGCACGTAGAGAAATTCAACGTGATCAGGCAGAATCAACATGGTTTTGTGAAAGGAAAATCCCCTGCCCATTTCCAATATTCCTGAAGCTTGTTTATCTTAAAGTGTTTTGCTAATTCCCTTTTTAAAGTGAGTTTATTTCCCTCTGTTTCTCTCCCTGACCACACATTTCATCTGTCCAGCTCCACTGGTGCTGTGGAAGTTTGGATCCATAAAATGGTGTGAGCTGCACAGCCGGTCACATCCAGCACATTGTACAGGACACCCAGGCTGGCCGGGGTGCTAGCGTGGGTGCAACGTGTGTGTGTCTGTCGCGTGAGGAGGGGTCATAATATGGTGTCAATCAGCCATTCCAGCAGCTTTGTTGTACGTCTTTGAAAGTTGTTCTGTGCATGTTCATTGACCGCCTGTGTTAGTCACTCTCAGCTGAACATACATTCAGCAGCACGAGGAACCCCCTCTAGTGTTATTTAAAAGGACCTGGCATCCAACTGACAGGTGAGGGACTTTTGACTGACTTCTGCTATTGTAAAGTTAGTGGAGGTGCTGTGGATGGTTTTCTGGAGGTTGTGTTGTGAGCTGCTGCAGATATTCAGGGAGAACAGAGGATCTGGTGACCCAAATGTGGACGATATAGGGGGACTGTAGTTAAAGTGTCTCTGGGTCAGTAACATGACCAACAAATGGAGCAGAGGCTGCCGATAGGGGAAGAAATGTGATAATGATCAGATCTGTTTTTGTGATGTTGATTGAAGGATAAATATTGACCAGGACAGCGGGAATAATTCCACTGCTCTGCTTCGACAGAGAGCGATGGGATATTTAACATCCATCTGAGAGGACAGATGTGGCCTTGGTTTAACGTTTCATTCGAAAGACGGCACATCTGACAGTGCGACACTCCCTCAGTACTGCATTGCAGTGTCAGCCTTGATTCTTGTCATCAAGTCCTGCAATGACCCTTGATCCTAGAAGCTTGTGACTGAAAGGTGAGAGAGCTACAAACTGAGCCACGGCTGACATTGGTCCTTTAATCCCAAGTGTTTCTAATTTGGTAACACTGCTGTTAAGTGGTACTTTATCAAACGCATGTTGAAAGGGTAGGGGTATTGAGAAAATGCAGCAGGAGCAATCATAGAAACACAGAATAGCATTGCATTGAATGAGGCCATTTGGTCCATTTATTCTGTGCTGGCCCTTCTGAAAAGCTTCCAGTTCGTCCCACACCCTGGCTCTTTCCTAGATCCTTCCTTTTATTCTCTTTAAGATATTTATGCATTTCCCTTTTGGAATTTACTGTTGAATCTGTTTCCTTCAGCCTATCAAACAATACATTGCAAATCCCAAACACCCATTGTCTAAAACAAATCCTCGTGTCACCTCTGCTTCTTTTTTCCAATCACCGTAAATCTGTGTCCTCTGGTTAATGGCCCCTCACACATTGGAAACGGTTTCACTTAATTTAATTTATCTAAATCCTTCATAATGTTAAACATCTCTATCAGATCTTCTTTTAAGTTTCCCTGCTCTGAGGTAAACAATCCCAGCTACATAACTGTAATCCCTCATCCCTGGAAATGTTCCAGTAAAACTCTTCTGTCACCTCTCCAAACGTTTCCTGTCCTTCCTAAAGTGTGGTTCCCATATTGGACACAATAGTTCAGGTGGAGCCGGACTCGTCTTTTCTATAGGTGTAACATAACATCCTGACTATTCTACTCTGTGTCTGTATTAATAAAGCCTAGGAATCTATTTGCTTCGTTAACTGTTTGTTAACCTGTCCAGCTAACGTCAAAGATTGTACACAAACACCCCATGTCTCTCTGTTATTCTCACCACCTTTAAAGTTGTGTCATTTACCTTCTATTATTTCTGCTCATTCATCCACATGCAGCTCACCATCACCTTCTCAAGGGCAATTAGGGATGGGCAATAAATGCTGGCCCAGCCAGCGACACCCACAATCCATGAATAAATAATATCAACAAAATCTTCCCACAAAGTATCACCTTACATATCTGCCATGCCAATTAAATATTAGGAAGAATGAAGCCACTGTTTTCAAACCCCACATCAAACATTTCCGAGCAACAGACTCCATCCCTCTACTTGCCAACTCTTTGAGACTAAACCAAACTGTTCACAGTGATGTCATAGTTGACCCTACAATGAGCTTCCTGCTAAGTATTCACACTATCACTAAAACAGCCCATTTCCACCTCCGTATCTTCAGCCAGCTTTGTCCGTCTCTCAGCTCTTCTGCTGATAAAACACCCCCCCCCCCCCTTGCCTGTGTTACCTGTAGACTTCACCATTCCAACACACTCCTGGCTGTTCTCCCACATCCTACCCTCCAGAAACTTGAGGTGATCCAAATCACTGCTGCCCATGTCCTAACTCACACCAAGTCCTATTCACCCATCACCCTCTGTACTTACTGACCTACATTGGATCCTGGCCAGCAACTCCTCAATTGTAAAACGCTCAGCCTTCTTTTCAAATCCTTAAACAGAGTGAGATGCTAGGCCCTTTCAGAGGGCAGTTGCGAGTCAATGACATTGCTGTGAGTCTGGAGTCACATGTAGGCTAGACCAGGAAAGGACGGCAGATTTCATTCTCTAAAGTGAATCAGATGGTGTTTAATTTTAAAAATCGCTAATAGTTTCATGGCGTCATGACTGAGACTAGCTTTCTGTTCCAGATTTTAACACACTCGTGGCTTGTCTCACACATTCTACTCTCTGTAAACTTGAGGTCATCCAAACTCTGCTGCTCTTGTGTTAACCCGCACCAAGTCCCGTTCCCAATCACTGACGTACATCAGCTTCCAGTCAGGCCATGTCTTGATTTTGAAATTCTCAACCGTGTTTCCAACTCTCTCCATTTTCTCACCCCTCCTTATCGCTGTAATCTCTACCAGCCCCACAACCCTCCAAGATATTTGCACTCCTCTAATCCTGGGCTATTGTGTATGCTTGATTTGCAACATTGCACCACTGCCAGCCAGGTCTTCAGCTGCCGAGGCCCAAGGCTCTGGAATTCCCTCCCGCCACCACTTTTTGTATTATTGTGTGAGATGTGGGCTTCGCTGGCAAGGCCAGCATTTGTTCCCATCGCTAATCGCCCTGACAATTCAGTGACTTGTTTGGACATTTCACAAGGCAGTTCAGAGTCAACCACATTGCTGTGGGTCTGGAGTCAGATGTAGGCCAGATCAGGTAAGGACAGCAGATTTTCTTCCCTAGTGGACATTAGTAAATCCGATCGGTTTTTACACCAGTCAATGATAGATTCGTGACACCATTACTGAGAATAGCTTTCATTTCCAGATTTTTATTAATCAGTTGAAATTATTAATTGATTGAATTTTAATTCCCACCAGCTGCCATAGTGGGATTTGAACCGAGGGCATCAGCCTGTACCTCTGGGATTCTAGTTCAGTGACATCGTCACTATACCACTGTCACTGCTTCTGTGCCTCACTTTCCTCCCTTAAACCACTACTTAAGACATTCTGCTTTGACCAAGAAATGTAAGTTGTTGTTGTTGAGCTTTGCTAGACATGATTTGTCATTACCATATCCCTGCTTCCGTCCATTCATTGTCCGGTGTTTTTTTTTCAAGCAACGAATGCTTTTGTCCTGGGCTGTGAACTCCAGAAATTTCCCACCAGCGACGTTAGACTGACTGGTCAGTAATTACACGGTTTACCGCATCTCTCCTTTTTTAAAACAGAGTGTAACATTTTGAACCCTCCTGTCTCTGGCACCAGTCTCATACCCAAGAAGGGTTGGAAGATTCTGGCCAGTTACTTCCCTCAGCACCCCCCACACATCCAATTCAGACATGTTCTACTTTATTAGAATTAGAATTAGAACATTACAGCGCAGTGCAGGCCCTTCAGCCCTCGATGTTGCGCCGACCTGTGAAACCATCTGACCTACACGATTCCATTTTCATCCATATGTCTATCCAATGACCACTTAAATGCCCTTAAGGTTGGCGAGTCTACTACTGCTGCAGGCAGGGCAGGGCATAAATTGGTGGATTGAAAGGGGTTAACTGAACTTGTTTGTTCAGTTACTGTTACTAATGTCAGTCACCATGGACCCCACATTTGTCACTGGAGGGTTTCCAGCTTCTACTAATACAGGACCCGTGTCAATGTGTTATTCCCAGCAGCTTCCCGGCACTTTCAGGATCAGCAGTTCGAGTGAGAGAGAGAGGGTAGATCAGAATCTGAGAACATTAGATTGGGATGTTACTACAATGGGAAGCAGGAGTTTCTCCTCTTGGTTTGGCCCAGTTTCTGCAAATTATTTTTGGCTAACATTAGATGATCGGATCTATTATGCACTGAAGATGATTCAAACGATTTATTATCCCATCCTCGCTATTGTTGGTGTCCCTGGTAAGTCTCTTTATTCAACGTTTAGAACTATAAATCATATTTCACTGATTTAATGTTCTTGTCATGTAAATCTTGGGAAGTCCAAAGACATTGCATTCAGTCACTGTCACAAACTCCATTCCCTATCCACCATCTGCATTCCCCTCACTGACCAATGTCTGAGGCTGAAATAGACTGTTTGCGACCTCTGGCATCCAGTTGACTCTGAGCTGAGTTCATCTCCATATTCTCTCCATCACCCACCCTGCCTACAACCACCTCTGTAATATCACCCGTCTCCACCTCTGCCACAGCCCATCTGCTGAATAAATACTCATCTATGCCTTTCTTAAATCCACACTTGACTATTCCAATTCTATCCTTGACACCCTCCCAATTATAAACCTCCATAAACCACAGCCCTTCCAGAACTCTGCTGCCTGTATCCAAACTCACAGCAAATCCCGATCACCCATCACCCCTGTGCTCACTGAACTACGTTTCTTCCTGGTCTGGCAGCACCTTAATTTTTACATTCTCATTCTTGTGTTTAAATCACTCCATGGCCTCACCCCTCCAATTAATCCCATTCCCCTCTCCAGTCTCATATTTTTGTAATCTTATGCCTTTGAGGCTTTTTTTCCAATTCCCTTTTGAAAGTGATTTGCTTTACCCTCCCTTTCTCCTCCGGCTGTGATTTTTACTCTATGGCACCACTGGTGCCAATACTACAGAAACCTGGATCTGTAAAATGATGTGAATGGAACAGGCGACGACTTTTAGTATGGCCAGCACAGTGCCCCATGCTGTGCAGGGATGTAGCCTGTGTATACTGTGCATTTGCTGTTAGTCTGAGGAGGGGTTTGAAGTGACGTCAATGTCCCATTCCAGCAGCTTTGATGTACGCCTTTGAAACTTGGTCTGTGCATGGCCACTGACCGCCTGTGTTACTCACTCACAGCTGAAGATACATTCAGAAGCATGAATAAACCCTTCTAGTGTTTTTTAAAAGGACCAGGCATCCTGGTCCAGAATATTGAGGGGTATATGACATTCAAGAAGAATAGGAAGCTAGGTAAAGGTGGAGGGGTAGCACTGTTAATTAAGGATGGTATTGGTGCAGTAGTTCGAGATCAACTTGGTACAGGAGATCAGGGTGTCGAATCGGTTTGGGTGGAGATGAGGATTAGCAGGGGAAAGAAGTGCCCAGTGGGAGTGGTCTACAGGTCTCCTAACAGTAATCGCAATATAAAACATATTATACAAGAAGAAATATCGTTTGCTTATGATAGAGGTCCGGCAATAATCATGGATGATTTTAATCTACATATAAACTGGAAAAATCATATTTGGAATAATAGCCTGGATGAGGAGTGCATAGAATGTTTTAGGGATAGTTTCTTAGAGCCCCACGTTCCAGACACAATCAGAGAGCAGGTTAAATTAGTTTTTATATAGTGTAATGTGACAGGATTAATTAATGACCTCAGAGTAAAAGCACCTCTAGGTAGCAGCGACCACACTGTGACTGAATTTTACATCCAGTTTGAAAGTGAGAAGAGTGGGTCTAAGACTAGTATTTTAAACTTGAATAAGGGAAAGTATTTGCGCATGAAAACTGAGCTAGCTGAAGTGAACTGGGTTACTAGGCTTGGAGGTAGATAATTAGAGAAGCAGTGGCAGAAATTTATGGGGATATTTCAAAATACTCCAGAATAAGTATATTCCTACTATAAGGGGAAGGAGCCACCGTCTGCGGTTAACTAACGAAGTTAAGGAAAACATGACACTGAAGTTAAAGGCATATCATTGTGCAGAAATGAGTGGCAGTTCTAATGATTGGTCAGAATATAAAGAACAGCAGACAATGACTAAAGGGTTAATCAGGAGAAAGACATTAGAGTATGAGATGAAGCTAGCGAGAAATGTAAAAATGGATAGCAAGAGTTTCTACAGGTATTTAAAAAGGACAAGAATAAGTAAAGAGAGTGTTCCTCCTCTGGAAAGTGAGAATGCAAAGTTAGTAGTAGATAATAAGGAAACGGTGGATGCAATGAACAAATATTTTGCTTCGGTCTTCACTATAGAGGATGCACGAAACATGCCAGTAATAGCTGTAAATCAGGAGGTGGAAGGAAGAGAGGACCTTGGTGAAAATACAATCACCAGGGAATCTTTACTGAGCAAACTTATGGAGTTGCGGGCTGACAAGTCCCCGGGTCCTGATGGACTTCATCCTAGGGTCTTAAAAGATGTGGCTAATGAGGTAGTAGATGTGTGGGTGTTATTTTTTCAAAATTCGCTAGACTCTGGAAAGATTCCATCTGACTGGAAAGTAGCAAATATAACCCCTCTATTCAAGAAGAGGGGGAGGCAGAAAACAGGCAACTATATGTTAGTTAGCTTGACATCTGTTATGGGGAAGGTGTTAGAATCGATCATTAAGGAGGCTTTCGCTGGGCACTTAAGAAAAACTCAAGGTAATCGCGAATAGACAGCATGGTTTTGTGAAAGGGAAATCATCCTGAACTAATTTATTGAAGTTCTTTGAAGGAGTAACATGCAATATGGATAAAGGGGAGCCCTTTGAACCACAGCGCTTGGATTTCCAGAAGGCATTAGACTAGATGTCACATAAAAGGTGATTGTGCAAAGTAGGAGCTCATGTGTAGGGGGTAACATATTAGCTTGGATCGAAGATTAGCCAGCTGCAGCAAACAGAGGGTCTGCATAAATGGGTCATTTTCAGATTAGCAGGATGTGACAAGTGGAGTCCATCAGGGGTCTGTGCAGGGGGCCTCAACTTTTTACAATTTATATTAATGACTTAGATGAGGGAAGCGATGGCATGGTAGCTAAATTTGCAGGTGGCACAAAGATAGATAGGAAAGTATGTTGTGAAGAGGACATAAGGAGGTTGCAGACCGATAAAGATAGGTTGCATGAGTGGGAAAACAATCTCACAGATGGAGTATAATGTGAGAAAATGTGAAGTTGTTCACTTTGGTAGGACGCTGCAAAATTCCGAGGTGCTTAGGGATCTAGGTGTTCTAATGCATGAATCACAAACAGTTAGTAGGTAGGTACAGCAAGTAATAAAGAAGGCGAATGGAATGCTATCCTTCATGACAAGAGGAATTGAAAATAAAAGTCAGCATGTGATGCTTCAGTTATACAGGGCATTGCTGAGACCACATCTCGAATACTGTCTGTAGTTTTGGTCTCCTTATTTACTGGAGGATGTGAATACTTTAGAGGCGGTTCAGAGGTAGTTTACTAGAGTCATAATAGGAATGAGCGGGTTGTCTTATGAGGAAAGGTTGGACAGACAGGCTTGTTTTCACTGGAGTTTAGAAGAGTGAGGGGAGACTTGATTGAGGTTTACAAGAATCTGAAAGGTCTTGACAAGGTGGAAGTGGAAAGGATGTTTCCTCTTGTGGGCGAGTCGAGAACTTTGGGGCACTGTTTTGAAATTATGGGTCGCCCCTTCAGGACAGAGATGAGGAGAACATTTTTCTCTCAGAGGTTTGTGTGACTTTGGAACTCTCTGCCACAGAAGGTGGTGGAGATGGGGGTCATGAAATATTTTAAAAGTGGAGGGAGAAAGATTCTTGTTAGTCAAGAGAATGAAAGGTTATCAGGGTAAGATGGGAGTTAGAATTCAAAACACAACCAGATCAGCCATGTTATTATTGAATTTCAGAGCAGGCTCGAGGGGCCGAATGGCCTACTTCTGCTCCTCATTCGTATGTGTGTACGTTTGCACTCAACTTACAGGTGAGGGGCTTTTGACTTATTTCTGCCATTGTAAAGTTAGTGGAGGTGCTGTGGATGGTTTTCTGGAGGTTGTGTTGTGAGCTGCTGCAGATATTCAGGGACGACAGAGGATTTGTTGACCCAACTCTGGTCAAGGTATGGGGACTGCAGTTACAGTGTCTCTGGGTCTGAAACATGACCAACAGATGGAGCAGAGGCTGCAGAGAGGGGAAGCTCAGTAAAGAGGGAGGAGGAGGGGGCTCTGCCCTCCCCACCCTGGGTTTTCCAAGCGCAAAGAGAGCAGTGGTCCCAATACCGAACATAGAACATAGAACATAGAACATAGAACAGTACAGCACAGTACAGGCCCTTCAGCCCACAATGTTGTGCCGAAACTTTAACCTACTCTAAGATCAAACTAACTACCTACCCCTCATTCTACTATCATCCATGTACCTATCCAAGAGTCGCTTAAATGCCGCTAACGTATCTGCTTCGACTACCACCGCTGGCAGCACATTCCACGCACCCACCACTCTCTGTGTAAAGAACCTACCTCTGACATCTCCCTGAAACCTTCCTCCAATCATCTTAAGATTATGCCCCCTGGTGATAGCCCTTTCCACCCTGGGAAAAAGTCTCTGACTATCCACTCGATCTATGCCTCTCATCATCTCTTTCAAGTCACCTCTCATCCTTCCTCGCTCCAATGAGAAAAGCCATAGCTCCCTCAATCTTTCTACGTAGGACATGCCCTCCAGTCCAGGCAGCATCCTTGTAAATCTCCTCTGCACACTCTCTAAAGCTTCCACATCCTTCCTATAAGGAGGCGACCAGAACTGAACACAATATTCCAAGTGTGGTTGAACCTTACAGAGCTGCAGCATAACCTCGCGGCTCTTGAACGCAATCCCCCTGTTAATGAAAGCCAACACACCATGCGCCTTCTTAACAACCCTATCAACTTGGGTGGCAACTTTGAGCGATCTATGGACATGGACCCCAAGATCCCTCTGTTCCTCCACACTACCAAGAATCCTATCTTTAAGCCTGTATTCCGCATTCAAATTCGACCTTCCAAAATGAATCACTTCACACTTTTCCAGTTTGAACTCCATCTGCCACTTCGCAGCCCAGCTGAGGAACACCACTGTATACTGCCATCGAGTCTGAACAACAACCTTTCACCACTTCTCTCTGTTTACTCTTCATTAGCCAATGTTATATTGACACTGGACTAGTAACCAGAGACCCAGGGTATTCCTCTGGGGACATGGGTTCGAATCCCACCACAGCAGAAGGTGGAATTTGAAAGTAATAAAAAAAAATCTGGAATTAAAACTAGTCTAAAGATGGCCATGAAACCATTGTCGATTGTTGTAAAAACCCATCTGGTTCACTAATGTCCTTTAGGGAAGGAAATCTGATGTCCTTACCTGGTCTGGCCTATATGTGACTCCAGACCCACAGCAATGTGGTTACCTCTAACATGCCCTCTGAAATGGTCTAGCAAGCCACTCAGTTGTAACTAACCGCTACAAAGTCTATAAAAAGGAATGAAACTGGACGGACCACCCGGCATCGACCGAGGCACCGGAAACGACAACGGCAAACCCAGCCCTGTCGACCCTGCAAAGTCCTTCTTACTAACATCTGGGGGCTTGTACCAAAGTTGGGAGAGCTGCCCACAGACCAGTCAAGCAACAGCCTGACATAGTCGTACTCACGGAATCATACCTTACAGACAATGTCCCGGGTACGTCCTGTCCCACCGGCAGGACAGACGCAGCAGAGGTGGTGGCACAGTGGTATACAGTAGGGAGGGAGTTGCCCTGGGAGTCCTCAACATCGACTCCGGACCTCATGAAATCTCCTGGGATCAGGTCAAATATGGGCAAGGTAACCTCCTACTGATTACCACCTACCGCTCTCCCTCAGCTGATGACTCAGTACTCCCCCATGTTGAACAGCACTTGGAGGGAGCACTGAGGGTGGCAAGGGCACAAAATGTACTCTGAGTGGGGGAATTCAATGTCCATCACCATGAGTGGCTCGGTAGCACCACTACTGACCGAGCTGGCCGAGTCCTAAAGGACATGGCTGCTAGACTGGGTCTGCGGCAGGTGGTGGGGGAACCAACACGAGGGAACAACATACTCGACCTCGTCCTCACCAATCTGCCTGCCACGGATGCATCTGTCCATGACAGTATTGGTAGGAGTGACCACTGCACAGTCCTTGTGGAGACGAAGTCCCGCCTTCACATTGAGGATACCGTCCATCGTGTTGTGTGGCACTATCATCATGCTGAATGGGATAGATTTCGAACGGATCTAGCAATGCAAAACTGGGCATCCATGAGGCGCTGTGGGCCATCAGCAGCAACAGAATTGTACTCAACCACAATATGTAACCTCATGGCCCGGCATATCCCCTACTCTACCATTACCATCAAGCCAGGAGACCAACCCTGGTTCAATGAAGAGTGCAGGAGGGCATGCCAGGAGCAGCACCAAGCATATCTCAAAATGAGGTGTCAAGATAGTGAAGCTACAACCCAGGACTACTTGCATTCCAAACTGGGTAAGCAGCATGCGATAGACAGAGCTAAGCGATCCAATAACCAGCGGATCAGATCTAAACTCTGCAGTCCTACCACATCCAGCCATGAATGGTGGTGGACAATTATACAACTAATTGGAGGAGGTGCCTCCACAAATATCCCCATCCTCAATGATGAGAGAGCCCAGAACATCAGTGCGAAAGATAAGGCTGAACATTTGCAACAATCTTCAGCCAGAAGTGCCGAGCTGATGATCCATCTCGGCCTCCTCCTGAAGTCCCCAGCATCACAGATACCAAACTTCAGCCAATTCGATTCACCCACGTGATAACAAGAAACGACTGTAGTCACTGGATACTGCAAAAGCTGTGGGGCCTGACAACATTCCGGCAATAGTATTGAAGACCTGTGCTCCAGAATTTGCAGCACCCCTAGCCAAGCTGTTCCAGTACAGCTACAACACTGGCATCTACCCTGCAATGTGGAATATTGCCCAGGTATTTCCTATACACAAAAAGCAGAACAAATCCAACCCGGCCAATTACCGCCCCATTATCCTCCTCTCAATCATCAGTAAAGTGATGGAAGGTGTCATCAACAGTCACATCAAGCGGCACTTGCTTAGCAACAACCTGCTCACTGACGCTCAGTTTGGGTTCTGCCAGGACCACTCAGCTCCTGACCTTATTACAGACTTGGTTCAAACATGGACAAAAGAGCTGAACACAAGAGGTGAGGGGAAAGTGACTGCCCTTGACACCAAGCCAGCATTTGACCGAGTATGGCATCAAGAAGCCCGAGCAAAACTTAGGTCAATGGGAATCAGGGGGAAAACCCTCCGCTGGCTGGAGTCATACCTAGCGCAAAGGAAGATGGTTGTGGTTGTTGGACGTCAATCATCTGAGCTCCAGGACATCACTGCAGGAGTTCCTCAGGGTAGTGTCCTATGCCCAACCATCCTCAGCTGCTTCATCAATGACCTTCAATCATAAGGTCAGAAGTCGGGATGTTTGCTGATGATTGCACAATGTTCAGCACCATTCCTGACTCCTCAGATACTGAAGCAGTCCGTGCAGAAATGCAGCAAGACCTGAACAACATCTAGGCTTGGGCTGATAAGTGGCAAGTAACATTCGTGCCACACAAGTGCCAGGCAATGACCATCTCCAACAAGAGCGAATCTAACCATCTCCCCTTGATATTCAATGGCATTACCATCGCTGAATGCCCCAGCATCAACATCCTAGGGACTACCATTGACCAGAAACTGAACTGGAGTAGCCAGTAGCAGAGAGTAGGAGGGGCGTGGAACGCCCTGCCTGCAACAGTAGTAGACTCGCCAACTTTAAGGGCATTTAAGTGGTCATTGGATAGACATATGGATGAAAATGGAATAGTGTAGGTCAGATGGTTTCACAGGTCGGCGCAACATCGAGGGCCGAAGGGCCTGTACTGCGCTGTAATGTTCTAATGTTCTAATATAAATACCGTGGCTACAAGAGCAGGTCAGAGGCTAGGAATCCTGAGGCGAGTAACTCACCTCCTGACTCCCCAAAGCCTGTCCACAATCTACAAGGCACAAGTCAGGAGTGTGATGGAATACTCTCCACTTGTCTGGATGGGTGAAGCTCCAACAACACTCAAGAAGCTTAACACCATCCAGGACAAAGCAGCCCGCTTGATTGGCACCCCATCTACAAACATTCACTCCCTCCACCACTGACGCACAGTGGCAGCAATGTGTACCATCTACAAGATGCATTGCAGCAATGCACCAAGGCTCCTTAGACAGCACCTTCCAAACCCGCGACCTCTACGAACTAGAAGGACAAGGGCAGCAAATACATGGAAACACCACCACCTGCAAGTTCCCCTCCAAGTCACACATCATGCTGACTTGGAACTATATCGCCATTCCTTCACTGTCACTGGGTCAAAATCCTAACAGCACTGTTGGTTTACCTACCCCACATGGTCTGCAGCGGTTGAAGAAGGCAGCTCACCACCACCTTCTCAAGGACAATTAGGGATGGGTAATAAATGCTGGCCTGACCAGCGACGCCCACATTCCGTGAATGAATTTATAAAAAACACTGTCATTGCCCCTTTAATCCATAGGGTTCAGTTTCGTTAAGCTGTCTATTGAATGACACTTGATCAAACACAGTTGAAAGTCCATATAAATATAACTTCAATCACACCACCCTCATCAAACCTCTCCATTGTTTCATCAAAGACCTCCATAAAGTTTACCTCACCATCACCTATCTCCACTTCTCCACTGTTGTTTAATTATCAGAGTACTTATCCGACACCCAGTACTGGATGAGCAGAAATGTCCTCCAATTAAATATTGGGAAGACTGAAGCCATTGTTTTGACTCCCCACTCCAACTCTGTTCCCTTGCTATTGATTCCATCCCTCTCCCTGGTAACAGTCTGAGATTCAAACAGTCTGTTTGCAACCTTGGTGTCACATTTGACCACAACATGAGATTTAACCTCATTTTCAGGATATCATTACAACCGTCTATTTCCACCTCGGTAACATCGCCAACTTCATCCCTGTCTCAGTCCATCTGCTGCTGAAACAGCACAGCGCCCCATACCGGGCAGGGCTCTCGTACAGTCAGCACAGTGCCCCATGCTGGACAAGATTCTAGTATGGTCAGCACTGTAACCCATGCTGGGCAGGAGTCAAGTGTGGTCAACACAGTGCCCAATGCTGGGAAGGGATCGAATGTGGTCAGCACAGTGCCCCATGCTGGACAGTGCACGAGTGTGATCAGCACAGTGCCCCATGCTGGGCAGGGCTCTAGTGTGGTTAGCATAGTGTCGCATGCTGGGAAGAGATCTAATGTGGTCAGCACCGTGCCCCATGCTGGACAAGACCCTAGTGTGATCAGCACTGTAACGCATTCAGGGCAGCGCTATATTGTGGTCTGCACAGTGCAACATGCTGGGCAGGATTCAGGTGTGGTCAGCACAGTGCCCCATGCTGGACGGACTCGAGAGTGGTCAGCACAGTGCCCCATGCTGGACGGACTCGAGAGTGGTCAGCACTGTGCCCCATGCTGGGAAGGGATCTAATGTGGTCAGCAAAGTGCCGCATGCTGGGAAGGGATCTAATGTGGTCAGAACAGTGCACCATGTTGGGCAGGGTTCTAGTGTGGTCAGCACAGTGCTCCATGATCGGCAGGACTCCAGTGTGGTCAGCACAGTGCCCCATGCTTTACAGTGCACCAGAGAGGTCAGCACAGCGCCCCATGCTAGGAAGGGATCAAATGTGGTCAGGACAGTGCCCCATGCTGGAAAGACGCTAGTGTGCTCTGCACAGTGCCCCATGCTGGAAAGACTCTCGTGTGGTCAGCACAGAGCCCCATGCTGGGCAGGGTTCTAGTGTGGTCAGCACAGTGCCCCATGCTTTACCGTGCTCTAGAGTGGTCAGCACAGTGCCCCATGCTGGAAAGACTCTCGTGTGGTCAGCACAGAGCCCCATGCTGGGCAGGGTTCTAGTGTGGTCAGCACAGTGCCCCATGCTTTACAGTGCTCTAGAGTGGTCAGCACGGTGCCCCATGCTGGAAAGACGCTAGTGTGGTCAGCACAGTGCCCCATGCTGGAAAGATTCTATTGTGGTCAGCACAGTGCCCCATACTGGACAGGGATCTAGTGTGGTCAGCATAGTGCCCCATGCTGGAAAGATTTTATTGTGGTCAGCACAGTGCCCCATACTGGACAGGGATCTAGTGTGGTCAGCACAATGCCCCATGCTGGGTAGGGCTCGAGTGTGATCAGCACAGGGCGCCAGTGTGTCTATGAGAGTCCCCCATGCTGTGCAGCGCTCTGGTATGGTCAGCAAAGTGCCCCATGTTGGACACGGATCTAGTGTGGTCAGCACAGTGCCCCATGTTGGACACGGATCTAGTGTGGTCAGCACAGTGCCCCATGTTAGACGGTGATCTCGTGTGGTCAGCACAGTGCCCCATATTGGACAGGCATCTTGTATGTTCAGCACAGTGCCCCATGTTGGATAGGGATGTAGTGTGGTCTGCACAGTGCCCCATTTCGGACAGGGATTTGAGTGGTCAGCACAGTGCCCCATGTTGGACAGGGATCTAGTGCGGTCAGCACACTGCCCCATGTTGGACAGGGATCTAGTATGGTCAGCACAGTGCCCCATATTGGACAGGGGTCTAGCGTGGTCAGCACAGTGCCCCATGTTGGACAGGGATCCAGTGTGTTCAGCACAGTGCCCCATATTTGACAGGGATCTATTGAGTTCAGCACAGTGCCCCATGCTGGGCAGAAGTCTAGTGGGGTGATCACAATGCCCCATGCTGTGTAGGGCTCCAGTGTGATCAGCACAATGCCCCATGTTGAACAGTGCGCAAGTGTGCCCATGAAAGTCCCCCATGATGTGCAGGGCTCTAGCATGGTCAGCACAGAGCCCCATGTTGGACAGGAATCTGGTGTGGTCAGCACAGTGCCCCATGCTGGGCAGGGCTCTGGTGTGGTCAGCACAGTGCCCCATGCTGGGCAGGGCTCTGGTGTGGTCAGCACAGTGCCCCATGCTGGGCAGGGACCTAGTGAGGTCAGCACAATGCGCCATGCTGGACAGGGATCTAGTGAGGTCAGCACAATGCGCCATGCTCGACAGGGATCTAGTGTGGTCAGCACAATGCCCCATGTTGGACAGGGATCTAGTATGGTCAGCACAGTGCCCCATGCTGGACAGGGCTCTAGTATGGTCAGCACAATTCCCCATGCTGGACAGGGATCTAGTGTGTTCAGCACAATGCGCCATGCTGGACAGGGATCTAGTGAGGTCAGCACAATGCGCCATGCTCGACAGGGATCTAGTGTGGTCAGCACAATGCCCCATGTTGGACAGGGATCTAGTATGGTCAGCACAGTGCCCCATGCTGGACAGGGATCTAGTGTTGTCAGCACAATTCCCCATGCTGGACAGGGATCTAGTGTGTTCAGCACAATGCCCCATGTTGGACAGGTATCGGGTGTGTTCAGCACAATGCCCCATGTTGGACAGAGAGATAGCGTGGTCAGCACAATGCCCCATGTTGGACAGGGATCTAGTGTATTCAGCACAGTACCCCATGTTGGAAAGGGATCTAGTGTGTTCAGCACTATGCCCCATGATGGACAAGGATCTAGTGGGTTCAGCACAATGCCCCATGTTGGACAGGGATCCAGTGTGTTCAGCACAATGCCCCATGTTGGACAGGGAACCAGTTTGTTCAGCACAATGCCCCATGTTGGACAGGAATCTAGTATGTTCAGCACAGTGCCCCATGTTGGACAGGGATCTAGTGTGGTCAGCACAGTGCCCCATGTTGGACACGGATCTAGTGTGGTCAGCACAGTGCCCCATGTTGGACACGGATCTAGTGTGGTCAGCACAGTGCCCCATGTTGGACACGGATCTAGTGTGGTCAGCACAGTGCCCCATGTTAGACGGTGATCTCGTGTGGTCAGCACAGTGCCCCATATTGGACAGGCATCTTGTATGTTCAGCACAGTGCCCCATGTTGGATAGGGATGTAGTGTGGTCTGCACAGTGCCCCATTTCGGACAGGGATTTGAGTGGTCAGCACAGTGCCCCATGTTGGACAGGGATCTAGTGCGGTCAGCACACTGCCCCATGTTGGACAGGGATCTAGTATGGTCAGCACAGTGCCCCATATTGGACAGGGGTCTAGCGTGGTCAGCACAGTGCCCCATGTTGGACAGGGATCCAGTGTGTTCAGCACAGTGCCCCATATTTGACAGGGATCTATTGAGTTCAGCACAGTGCCCCATGCTGGGCAGAAGTCTAGTGGGGTGATCACAATGCCCCATGCTGTGTAGGGCTCCAGTGTGATCAGCACAATGCCCCATGTTGAACAGTGCGCAAGTGTGCCCATGAAGGTCCCCCATGATGTGCAGGGCTCTAGCATGGTCAGCACAGAGCCCCATGTTGGACAGGAATCTGGTGTGGTCAGCACAGTGCCCCATGCTGGGCAGGGCTCTGGTGTGGTCAGCACAGTGCCCCATGCTGGGCAGGGCTCTGGTGTGGTCAGCACAGTGCCCCATGCTGGGCAGGGACCTAGTGAGGTCAGCACAATGCGCCATGCTGGACAGGGATCTAGTGAGGTCAGCACAATGCGCCATGCTCGACAGGGATCTAGTGTGGTCAGCACAATGCCCCATGTTGGACAGGGATCTAGTATGGTCAGCACAGTGCCCCATGCTGGACAGGGCTCTAGTATGTTCAGCACAATGCCCCATGTTGGACAGGAATCTAGTATGTTCAGCACAATGCCCCATGTTGGACAGGGATCCAGTGTTTTCAGCACAATGCCCCATGTTGGACAGGGATCTAGTGTGTTCAGCACAATGCCCCATGTTGGACAGGGATCTAGTGTGTTCAGCACAATGCCCCAAGTTGGACAGGGATCTAGTGTGTTCAGCACAATGCCCCATGTTGGAAAGGGATCTAGTGTGTTCAGCACAATGCCCCATGTTGGACAGGGATCTAGTGTGTTCAGCACAATGCCCCAAGTTGGACAGGGATCTAGTGTGATCAGCACAGTGCCACATGCTGGACAGGACTGTGGTGTGATCAGCACAATGCCCCTTGCAGGACAGGACTGTAGTATGATCAGCACATTGCCATATGCTGGACAGGACTGTAGTGTGATCAGTACAGTGCCCCTTGCTGGAAAGGGCTCTAGTGTGATCAGCACAATGCCCCTTGCTGGACAGGACTGGAGTGTGATCAGCACATTGCCCCATGCTGGAAAGGACTGTAGTGTCATCAGCACATTGCGCCATGCTGGACAGGGCACTAGTGTGATCAGCAAAGTGCCTCATGCTGGACAGGACTGTACTGTTTTCGGAACAGTACCCCATGCTGGACAGGACTGTAGTGTGATCAGCACAGTGCCTCATGCTGGACAGGACTGTCGTGTGATCAGCACCGTGCCTCATGCTGTACAGGACTGTAGTGTGATCAGCACAGAGCCCCATGCTGGACAGGACGGTAGCGTGATGAGCACAGTGCCCCATGCTGGACTGGACTGTCGTGTGATCAGCACATTGCCTCATGCTGGACAGGGCTCCAGTGTGATCAGCACAGTGCCCCATGCTGGACAGGACTGTAGTGTGATCAGCACAGTGCCCCATGATGGACAGGACTGTATTGTGATCAGCACAGTGCCTCATGCTGGACCGGGCTCCTGTGTGGTCAGCACAGTGCCCCATGCTGGACAGGTCTGTAGTGTGATCAGCACAGTGCCCCATGCTGGACCGGGCTCCTGTGTGGTCAGCACAGTGCCCCATGCTGTACAGGACAGTCGTGTGATCAGCACAGTGCCTCATGCTGGACAGGACTGTACTGTTTTCAGAACAGTGCCCCATGCTGGACAGGACTGTAGTGTCATCAGCACAGTGCCTCATGCTGGACAGGACTGTAGTGTGATCAGCACCGTGCCCCATGCTGGACAGGGCTCTAGTGTGATCAGCAAAGTGCCTCATGCTGGACAGGACTGTACTGTTTTCGGAACATTGCCTCATGCTGGACAGGACTGTAGTGTGATCAGCACAGTACCCCATGCTGGACAGGGCTCTAGTGTGATGAGCACAGTGCCCCATGCTGGACAGGGCTCTAGTATGGTCAGCACAATGCCCCATGCTGGACAGGGCTCTAGTGTGATGAGCACAGTGCCCCATGCTGGACTGGGCTCTAGTGTGATCAGCACAATGCGCCATGCTGGACAGGACTGCAGTGTGATCAGCACATTGCCCCATGCTGGACAGGACTGTAGTGTGATCAGCACATTGCCCCATGCTGGACAGGACTGTAGTGTGATCAGCACAGTACCCCATGCTGGACAGGGCTCCAGTGTGATGAGCACAGTGCCCCATGCTGGACAGGGCTCTAGTGTGATCAGCACAATGCCCCATGCTGGACAGGACTGTAGTGTGATCAGCACAGTGCCCCATGCTGGACAGGGCTCTAGTGTGATGAGCACATTGCCCCATGCTGGACAGGACTGTAGTGTGATCAGCACATTGCCCCATGCTGGACAGGACTGCAGTGTGATCAGCACAGTGCCTCATGCTGGACAGGACTGTAGTGTGATCAGCCCTGTGCCTCATGCTGGACTGGACTGTAGCGTGATCAGCACATTGCCCCATGCTGGACGGGGCTGTAGTGTGATCAGCACAGTGCCTCATGCTGGACAGGACTGTAGTGTGATCAGCACCGTGCCCCATGCTGGACAGGACTGTAGTGTGATGAGCAAAGTGCCCCATGCTGGACAGGACTGTAGTGTGATGAGCACAGTGCCCCATGCTGGACAGGACTGTAGTGTGATCAGCACAGTGCCTCATGCTGGACTGGACTGTAGTGTGAAGAGCACATTGCCTCATGCTGGACAGGGCTGTAGTGTGATCAGCACAGTGCCCCATGCTGGACAGGACTGTAGTGTGATCAGCACAGTGCCCCGTGCTGGACAGGACTGTAGTGTGATCAGCACAGTGCCTCATGCTGGACAGGACTGTAGTGTGATCAGCACAGTGCCCCATGCTGGACAGGTCTCCTGTGTGGTCAGCACAGTGCCTCATGCTGTACAGGACTGTAGTGTGCTCAGCACAGTACCCCATGCTGGACAGGGCTCCAGTGTGGTCAGCACAGTGCCCCATGCTGTCCAGGACTGTAGTGTGATCAGCACAGTGCCTCATGCTGGACAGGACTGTAGTGTGATCAGCACCGTGCCCCATTCTGGACAGGGCTCTAGTGTGATGAGCAAAGTGCCCCATGCTGGACAGGACTGTAGTGTGATGAGCAGGTGCCCCATTCTGGACAGGACTGTAGTGTCATCAGCACAGTGCCCCATGCTGGATAGGGCTCTAGTGTGGTCAGCACAGTGCCTCACGCTGTACAGGACTGTAGTGTGCTGAGCACAGTGCCCCATGCTGGACAGGACTGTAGTGTGATCAGCACAGTGCCTCATGCTGGACAGGACTGTAGTGTGATCAGCACAGTGCCTCATGCTGGACAGGACTGTAGTGTGATCAGCACAGTGCCTCAGGCTGGACATGACAGTAGTATGATCAGCACATTGCCTCATGCTGGACAGGAGTGCAGTGTGATCAGCACAGTGCCCCATGCTGTCCAGGACTGTAGTGTGATCAGCACAGTGCCCTATGTTGGACAGGACTGTAGTGTGATCAGCACAGTGCCTCATGCTGGACAGGAGTGCAGTGTGATCAGCACAGTGCCCTATGTTGGACAGGACTGTAGTGTGATCAGCACAGTGCCTCATGCTGGACAAGACTGTAGTATGATCAGCACAGTGCCCCATGCTGGACAGGGGTCGAGTGTGGTCAGCTCAGTGCCCCATATTGGACAGGGATCTTGTATGTTCAGCACAGTGCCCCATGTTGAATAGAGATCTAGTGTGGTCAGCACAGTGCCACATGTCGGACAGGGATTTGTGTGGTCAGCACAGTTCCCCATGCTGGACAGGACTGTACTGTTTTCAGAACAGTGCCCCATGCTGGACAGGACTGTAGTGTCATCAGCACAGTGCCTCATGCTGGACAGGACTGTAGTGTGATCAGCACCGTGCCCCATGCTGGACAGGGCTCTAGTGTGATCAGCAAAGTGCCTCATGCTGGACAGGACTGTACTGTTTTCGGAACATTGCCTCATGCTGGACAGGACTGTAGTGTGATCAGCACAGTACCCCATGCTGGACAGGGCTCTAGTGTGATGAGCACAGTGCCCCATGCTGGACAGGGCTCTAGTATGGTCAGCACAATGCCCCATGCTGGACAGGGCTCTCGTGTGATGAGCACAGTGCCCCATGCTGGACTGGGCTCTAGTGTGATCAGCACAATGCGCCATGCTGGACAGGACTGTAGTGTGATCAGCACATTGCCCCATGCTGGACAGGACTGTAGTGTGATCAGCACATTGCCCCATGCTGGACAGGACTGTAGTGTGATCAGCACAGTGCCTCATGCTGGACAGGACTGTAGTGTGATCAGCCCTGTGCCTCATGCTGGACTGGACTGTAGCGTGATCAGCACATTGCCCCATGCTGGACGGGGCTGTAGTGTGATCAGCACAGTGCCTCATGCTGGACAGGACTGTAGTGTGATCAGCACCGTGCCCCATGCTGGACAGGACTGTAGTGTGATGAGCAAAGTGCCCCATGCTGGACAGGACTGTAGTGTGATGAGCACAGTGCCCCATGCTGGACAGGACTGTAGTGTGATCAGCACAGTGCCTCATGCTGGACTGGACTGTAGTGTGAAGAGCACATTGCCTCATGCTGGACAGGGCTGTAGTGTGATCAGCACAGTGCCCCATGCTGGACAGGACTGTAGTGTGATCAGCACAGTGCCCCGTGCTGGACAGGACTGTAGTGTGATCAGCACAGTGCCTCATGCTGGACAGGACTGTCGTGTGATCAGCACAGTGCCCCATGCTGGACAGGTCTCCTGTGTGGTCAGCACAGTGCCCCATGCTGGACAGGACTGTAGTGTGATCAGCACAGTGCCCCGTGCTGGACAGGACTGTAGTGTGATCAGCACAGTGCCTCATGCTGGACAGGACTGTAGTGTGATCAGCACAGTGCCCCATGCTGGACAGGTCTCCTGTGTGGTCAGCACAGTGCCTCATGCTGTACAGGACTGTAGTGTGCTCAGCACAGTACCCCATGCTGGACAGGGCTCCAGTGTGGTCAGCACAGTGCCCCATGCTGTCCAGGACTGTAGTGTGATCAGCACAGTGCCTCATGCTGGACAGGACTGTAGTGTGATCAGCACCGTGCCCCATTCTGGACAGGGCTCTAGTGTGATGAGCAAAGTGCCCCATGCTGGACAGGACTGTAGTGTGATGAGCACAGTGCCCCATGCTGGACAGGACTGTAGTGTGATCATCACAGTGCCTCATGCTGTACAGGACTGTAGTGTGATCAGCACAGTGCCTCATGCTGTCCAGGACTGTAGTGTGATCAGCACAGTGCCTCATGCTGGACAGGACTGTAGTGTGATCAGCACCGTGCCCCATTCTGGACAGGGCTCTAGTGTGATGAGCAAAGTGCCCCATGCTGGACAGGACTGTAGTGTGATTAGCACAGTGCCCCATGCTGGACAGGACTGTAGTGTCATCAGCACAGTGCCCCATGCTGGATAGGGCTCTAGTGTGGTCAGCACAGTGCCTCATGCTGTACAGGACTGTAGTGTGGTCAGCACAGTGCCTCACGCTGTACAGGACTGTAGTGTGATGAGCACAGTGCCCCATGCTGGACAGGACTGTAGTGTGATCAGCACAGTGCCTCATGCTGGACAGGACTGTAGTGTGATCAGCACAGTGCCTCATGCTGGACAGGACTGTAGTGTGATCAGCACAGTGCCTCAGGCTGGACATGACAGTAGTATGATCAGCACATTGCCTCATGCTGGACAGGAGTGCAGTGTGATCAGCACAGTGCCCCATGCTGTCCAGGACTGTAGTGTGATCAGCACAGTGCCCTATGTTGGACAGGACTGTAGTGTGATCAGCACAGTGCCTCATGCTGGACAGGAGTGCAGTGTGATCAGCACAGTGCCCTATGTTGGACAGGACTGTAGTGTGATCAGCACAGTGCCTCATGCTGGACAAGACTGTAGTATGATCAGCACAGTGCCTCATGCTGGACAAGACTGTAGTGTGATCAGCACAGTGCCCCATGCTGGACAGGGGTCGAGTGTGGTCAGCTCAGTGCCCCATATTGGACAGGGATCTTGTATGTTCAGCACAGTGCCCCATGTTGAATAGAGATCTAGTGTGGTCAGCACAGTGCCACATGTCGGACAGGGATTTGTGTGGTCAGCACAGAGCCCCATGCTGCACAGGCAGAGTGCCCAATGCAGGGCAGGACTGTAGTGTGATCAGCACAGTGCCTCATGCTGGACAGGACTCTGGTGTGGTCAGCACATTTTCCATGTTGTACATGACTGTAGTGTGATCAGCACAGTGCCCCTGCTGGGCATGTCGCTAGTGTGGTCAGCACAGTGCTCCATTTTGGGCAGGTCACTCCTGTGATCAGCACATTGCCCCATGCTAGGTAGGGCTCCAGTGTGGTCAGCACAGTGCCCCATGCTTTACAGTGCTCGAGAGAGGTCAGCACAGCGCCCCATGCTGGGAAGGGATCAAATGTTGTCAGCACAGTGCCCCATGCTTTACAGTGCTCTCGAGTGGTCAACACAGCGCCCCATGCTGGGAAGGGATCAAATCTGGTCAGCACCGTGCCCCATGTTGGAAAGACGCTCGTGTGGCCAGCACAGTGCCCCATGCTGGAAAGATTCTAGTGTGGTCAGCACAGAGCCCCATGCTGGGCAGGGTTATAGTGTGGTCAGCACAGTGCCCCATGATGGGCAGTGTTCCAGTGTGGTCAGCACAGTGCCCTATGCTGGTCAGGGTTCTAGTGTGTACAGCACAGAGCCCCATTCAGGTCAGGGTTCTAGTGTGCACAGCACAGAGCCCCATGCTGGGCAGGGTTCCAGTGTGATCAGCACAGTGCCCCATGCTGGGCAGGGTTCCAGTCTGGTCAGCATAGTGCCCCATGCTTTACAGTGCGCTGCAGTGGTCAGCACAGTGCCCCATGCTGGAAAGACGCTAGTGTGGTCAGCACAGTGCCTCATGCTGGAAGGATTCTAGTGTGGTCAGCACAGTGCCCCATGCTGGGCAGGGTTCTAGTGTGGTCAGCACAGTGCCCCATGCTGGGCAGGGTTCTAGTGTGGTCAGCACAGTGCCTCATGCTGGACAGGACTGTAGTGTGATCAGCACTGTGCCTCATCCTGGACAGGACTCTAGAGTGGTCAGCACAGTGCCCCATGCTCGGCAGGACTGTAGTGTGATCAGCACAGTGCCTCAAGCTGGACAGGACTCTAGTGTGGTCAGCACAGTGCTCCATGTTGCGCAGGTCACTAGTGTGATCAGCACATTGCCCCATGCTAGGTAGGGCTCCAGTGTGGTCAGCACTTGCCTCCTCGTGCTGGGCAGGACTCCAGTTGGTCAGCACAGTGCCCCATGCTTTACAGTGCGCCAGAGAGGTCAGCACAGCGCCCCATGCTGGGAAGGGATCAAATGTGGTCAGCACCGTGCCCCATGCTGGAAAGACGCTAGTGTGGTCAGCACAGTGCCCCATGCTGGAAAGACGCTAGTGTGGTCAGCACAGTGCCCCATGCTGGAAAGATTCTAGTGTGGTCAGCACAGAGCCCCATGCTGGTCAGTGTTATCGTGTGGTCAGCACAGTGCCCCGTATTGGACAGAGATCTAGTGTGTTCAGCACAATGCCCCAGGTTGGACATGGGTTCCAGTGTGCTCAGCACAATGCCCCATGCTGGACTGGGCACTAGCGTGATCTGCACAGTGCCCCATGCTGGGCTGGTCGTTAGTGAGGTCAGCACAGTGCCCTATGCTGGACAGGACTGTCGTGTGATCAGCACAGTGCCCCATGCTGGACAGGACTGGAGTGACGTCAGCACAGTGCCCTATGCTGGACAGGGCTCGAGTGTTGTCAGCACAGTGCCCCATGCTGGACAGGGATCCAGTGTGGTCAGCACTGTGCCCCATTCTGGACAGGACTTTAGTGTGGTCAGCATAGTGCCCCATGCTAGCCAGGGCTCTAGTGTGGTTAGCAATGTGCCCGATGCTGGACAGGACTGTCGTGTGATCAGCACAGTGCCCCATGCTGTACAGGGCTCTAGTGTGGTCAGCACAGTGCCCCATGCTGGACAGGATTGTCGTGTGATCAGCACAGTGCCTCATGCTGCACAGGGCTCTCGTGTGGTCAGCACAGTGCCCCATGCTGTGCAGGACTGCAGTGTGATCAGCACAGTGCCCCATGCTGTACAGGGCTCTAGTGTGGTCAGCACAGTGCCCCATGCTGGACAGGATTGTAGTGTGATCAGCACAGTGCCTCATGCTGCACAGGGCTCTAGTGTGGTCAGCACAGTGCCCCATGCTGGACAGGACTGTCGTGTGATCAGCACAGTGACCCATTCAGGGCAGGACTCTAGTTTGGCCAGCACATTGCCCCATGCTTGGCAGGGCTCTAGTGTGGTCAGCACAGTGCCCCATGCTGGACAGGACTGTCGTGTGATCAGCACAGTGACCCATTCAGGGCAGGACTCTAGTTTGGCCAGCACATTGCCCCATGCTGGGCTGGGCGTTAGTGAGGTCAGCACAGTGCCCCATGCTGGGCTGTGTTCTAGTGTGGTCAGCATGGTGCCCGATGCTGGGTAGGGTTCGTGTGTGGTCAGCACCGTTCCCATTTGCTGGGTGGGGTTCGTGTGTGGTCAGCACGGTGCTCCATGCTGGGCAGGGTTCTAGTGTGGTCAGCTCCGTTCCCATTTGCTGGGTAGGGTTCTCGTGTGGTCAGCATGGTGCCCTATGCTGGGTAGTGTTCCAGTGTTGTCAGCATGGTGCCCCATGCTGGGCAGGGTTCTAGTGTGGTCAGCACTGTGCCCGATGTTGTGCACGTCTGTAGTGTGGTCAGCATAGTTACCCATGTTGGACAGGGCTCTCGTGTGGCCATGACATTCCTCCATTTTGGGCAGGGCTCTAATATGGTCAGCACTGTGACCCATGACGGGCAGGGCTTTGGTGTGCTTAACACTGTGCCTCATTCTGGACAGGGCTCTAGTGTGGTCATTACATGTCCCATGTTGTGCCAGTCTCTCGCCCAGGCTAATTGACCATGTGCTGTTAGTGTGAGGAGGGGTTTGAATTGACATCAATCAACTATTCCGACATCTTTGACAGACGTCTTTCTAGCTTCGTCTGTGCACGTCTACTGACCGCCTGTGTTAGTCACGCTCAGCTGAACATACATTTAGCAGCACGAGTGTTATGTAAAAGGACCAGGCATCCAACTTACAGGTGTGGGTGTTTTGACTTACTTCTGCTATTGTAAAGTCAGCGGAGTTGCTGTGGATGGCTTTCTGGAGGTTATGTTGTGAGCTGCTACAGACATTCAGGGTTGACAGAGGATTTCGTGACCCAACTCTGCATGAGATATGGGGACTGCAATTAGTGCCTCTGGAGATGTGTTTCTCTGGGAATTCCTGGACGTAGGTAGATCTTATAATCCATGTTGAGGAGGGAGACCGGACGCCCGTTCTTAAGCAAGCAGAGATCACCCCTTTTCAGCAACAGGATGACAACCGCCCTGTGCCACGAGAGGGGCACCCCCGAGTCGCCAGGCTTTCCCCCAGGAACTGCACGTTATTGTCCTCAGGACGTATCCCAATGCCCCGAGGAACTCCACGGTGGCCCCGTCCAGCCCCGGCGATTTGCCCATTCAGTGCTGGTGGAGGGCACCGTACAATTGTGCTAATGTGAGCGGAGTCTCCAATCCTTTGGCGCCCTCCAGTCTGATCTTTGGCAGGTCCTCCTACAAAACTCTACACGTGTCCTCGCTGGACGGGTCCGGAGAGAGCAATGCACTGTTATAGGCTCGGACCAATATTCCCATTCCCTCCGGATCCATCGTCTGCCAGCTGCTCGAAGAGCTGCTTATGCACCCTCTGCCAATTTTCCATTGAGTAGAAGAAGGGTGAGGCGCAGTTCAAATCTTCCAGGATCTGTATCCGCGACCTCACGTGCACGCCTCGTGAGCTGCAGGTCCCTCAGCGCGCCCTCTTCTCTTTGTACACCTGCCACAGGATGGGGTCTGTGATGGCCTGACCGAGATGGGACTCCAAGTCAAGCACCTCCCTCTCTAGAAGCTCGATCTCGGCTTCCCGCCTCTTGGTCGACACCTTCGTGTTCTCTTGACAGAAGACGCGGATGTGAGTCTTGACCACATCCCACCATAGCCTCAAGTAGAGGAAGCCTCCCTGCTTCCTTCTCCAGTCAGCCCAGAATCGACGGAATGAGTCACGGAATCACTCGTCCTCCAGCAGCCATTTGTTAAAAGTGCCATTACAGGGAACCGTCCCGTGTGCGGAGTGGAGTGAATTCCGCCCACTTCAGGTGGTGGTCCGAGCACGGAACCAGCCACTTGGAGGCCACCGAGATGCAGGAGGCGTATGCCTGTAAAATGTAGAGGCGGTCAATTCCGGTACCCTTCTTCTGAGTCCTCCAGACGAAAGCACTGGAGTTGGGATGGAGATTCCACCAGGCGTCCACTAATTTGAGGTAGTTGATCCATCAAGTCACCCTGCTACTCCAGGAGCCAGGTGGCTTCATCTCCCAGAACGGTGTGGGTTTCCTGCATAAAACCCATCACAAATCTCCCTTCCCTGAGGATTGTGAGATTGTGAAAACGGCTGAGAGACCCCCTGCTGCTGTTGATGTTGAGGCTGGCTATGGACATCTTCATGTCAAAAATACCACCATCCTATCACCAATACCTTACTGTGAGGAGAGAGTGGAACTGCTCATCGCCTTGCACTCCCCCAGCAACCCGGAGAGGAACACATTGAACAGGCATCGCACGACTTTTTTCATGTCTGCACATTTGCAACCCTCCTTGAGGGCAAGACGGACAGACCAGATGATCAGCGCCAGCTACACACACTGGTCAAGGGGCGGCTGAACTTCCCTGCAAGCAGCAAGGAAGTCCCGGAGTTCTACAATGGGGATGAGAGGAGACTCGGTTGGAGGCAGGAGGGAGTGCACCGCCTCACTGGCAATGGATTCAAGGTCGTCCTCCGTGCCCCTCACCGAGACTCCATCCTCCTCCGTGCCGTCACCGCCAGTGGCCGACACACCCACCACACAATGTGGTGTGGACATCCCGGCCACGCCAGCGAGTCTCACCTCCCTCATGATCACATCCCCAGGATCGGTGGTGGAGGAGTCATTCCTATATTCCTCTGGGGAAACTGGGAATATGAATGCCTGTGGTTGAGGACAGCCTCTCCCCCTCAGTGCCCGGGCTTGTGATCAGCCTCGGGGGAGGCAGTTGTTTCTTGACTCTGGAAATCCAGCCGGAGCGAGACCCGAGGTAGAGAGAGGAGGCCATCTCCCACCCTGCCAGCGCCACAGTACCAGCAGACAGAGCACTGTTAACATTATTCAAATCAACCTCCGGGTCGGATCCATCCTGGATGACAGCAACAGGCGCCGAGAGCGTTGACCCTCACAGGTCTCAGCCCCACCCAGGACACCGGACCAAGTGGGAGATGGAATGATTTCTCCTGGTGGATCCACAGGCTCCCCCATCAGGGGAGGGGCCCTTTACCACTCCCCCGCCCCACCTCGGGTGTTGCGAATGGTACAGAGGCTTCTGTCCCCACTCCATTTTATGGGATAGAAAGCTGTGACTTAGGGCTCGAGCCCCAATGGTGCTGGTAGTGCGGGGAGTCCGAGGACCCGCCAGGAGACTGACCCTGTTCCTCTCGGCAATCTGCAGTGGAGGGATGCCTCCTCCTCTTATTCATGGAGAGGTGAGGAGTTTCAGAGACCTCAGTCTCACGAGACATCTGTGTTTATCCCTCCACACCCTCAACAGTGTGGAGGGAGATTTACTCTCGATCTGACCATCAGGCCCGTTTTGTTTTTTTGTCCAGGGGGACTTTATTCGCCAGGACCCCTTTATTTAAATTTTGAATTAAGTTTATTAAAAACAGATAAATAAACCAAAAACTCAAATTAAAATGCCATTCTCGGCATTAAAGATGCATCCCAGCCCCTGCGGTACCCACCGATGGTGGAAGGCCTCAAGTGTGCCAGATTCTGAATAGATCCCTGTTAAAGACAGGAACTTCAGTCCATGTCATCCACACCCATAGCGGCAGGAGGTGGAAAGAGGGTCTTCAAGGTTTTTACCTACAGGAACAATCAAAGTACCAGAGCTCACATTTCCTCTGTCCCTGAGTGTCATTACTCATTATCCCCCCTGGAGGAACACCTCTCTCACTCTCTCCCCCTCTCTCTCTCTCTGTCTCTCTCTCTCACTCATTCTCTCTCTCACTCTCTCTCTCTCTCTCTGTCTCTCTTTCTTTCTTTCTCTCTGTCTCCTTCCCAGCAGAAAGCAATTGCTTTTAACACATCAACATCCACGTGATCAAAACTTTTGTCCTCCCCACTCACACCAATTTAAAATATAACTATACACACATGTTAAACAACCAACTACATTCAGACAGCATGCAGGACCAGACGTAACTGACCGTAATAGACACTGGCTGAGACAGACAAAGAAATCAAACAGGAAACTTCAAATACAAAAACAGACCCACTTACTCAAACACAAGCTTTTCCTCCTGTTCTTCTCAGACAGTTTTTAAGCCGTACTGTGGCTCCGAAAGATTTCCTTTCCTTTTATATCTCAGGGACAGACAGGGTGGATAGCAAGAAGCTTTTTCCCAGAGTGGGGGATTCAATTGCAAGGGGACACGAGTTCAAAGTGAAAGGTGAAAACTTTAAGGGGGATATGCGTGGAATGTTCTTTACGCAGAGGGTGGTGGGTGCCTGGAACGCATTGCTGGTGGAGGTGGTAGACGCGGGCACGATAGCGTCTTTTAAGATGTATCTAGACAGATACATGAATGGGCAGGAAGTAAAGAGATACAGACAATTAGAAAATAGGCGACAGGTTTAGATAGAGGATTTGGATCGGCGTAGGCTTGGAGGGCCGAAGGGCCTGTTCCTGTGCTGTAATTTTCTTTGTTCGTTGTTCTTTGTTAACGTCACACGTGACTTGGTGGGATTGAGAGTAACAGACTGTTCCATTCGGTGTTGTCACCTCATTAACGGCACAGCCTGTCAAGGAGGTTACCTTAACGGGACAGATTGGTAAACGTTCTCCCTCTCCAACATTGTCCCCCTCCGAGGCCTCCTGCTCCGTTTTAGTGCCACCTGTGTGATACTCTGCTTTTTGTGAAGGCTGCTACACCCGCCTGGGAGCTGCTTTCCCTCTGGGTTTGCAATCACTGAATGTTAGACCTGTACTGTGCATGCTCTGTCTTCAGGTGGGGTCACTCCTGTAACTCCCTAAGGACACCTCTAGAATCCTCTAAATTTTTTTTTAGAACATTGCAGCGCAGTACAGGCCCTTCGGCCCTCGATGTTGCGCCGACCTGTGAAACCATCTGACCTACACTATTCCATTTTCATCCATATGTCTATCCAATGTCCACTTAAATGCCCTTAAAGTTGGCGAATCTACTACTGCTGCAGGCAGGGCGTTCCACGCCCTTACTACTCTCTGAGTAAAGAAACTACCTCTCACATCTGTCCGATATCTATCACCCCTCAACTTGAAGCTATGTTCCCTCGTGTTTGCCATCACCATCCGAGGAAAAAGACGCTCACTATCCACCCTATCTAACCTTCTGATTATCTTATATGTCTCTATTAAGTCACCTCTCCTCCTCCTTCTCTCCAACGAAAACAACCTCAAGTCCCTCAGCCTTTCCTCGTAAGACCTTCCCTCCATACCAGGCAACATCCAAGTAAATCTCCTCTGCACCCTTTCCATAGCTTCCATATTCTTCCTATAATTCGGTGATCAGAACTGCACGCAATACTCCAGGTGCGGCCTCACCAATGTTTTGTACAGCTGCAGCATGACCTCGTGGCTCCGAAACTCGATCCCCCCTACTAATAAAAGCTAACACACCATATGCCTTCTTAACAGCCCTATTAACCTGGTTAGCAACCTTCAGGGATTTATGCACCTGGACACCAAGATCTCTCAGTTAGACTGACTGATCAGTAATTACACTGTTTGCTCCATCTCTCCTTTTTTAAACCGAGTGTAACATTTACAACCCTCCCATCTCTGGCATCAAGCCCATATCCAAGGAGGATTGGAACATTCTGTCACTGCCTCTGCTATTTTCAACATTCCTTCTGTCAGCATCCCCCACACATCCCATTCAGACAGGGTAAATGGTCTACTTTATTGTGGCACAAGAAGAGTTGGACTGAAAGGGGTTAACTGAACCTGTTTGTTCAGTGATTGTAATTAATGTCAGTCACCATGGACCCTAATTGCGTCGCTGGAGGATTTCCCTCTTCTATTAATACAGGACTCCTTTCAATGTGTTATCCCATAGTGTCAACAACAGCATCATTCCGGCGCTATCAAGGATCAGCAGCCCCAGCGAGAGAGAGGATAGATCAGAATCTGAGAACAATAGATTGGAATGTTACAACAATGGGTCAGAATCTGAGAACAATAGATTGGAATGTTACAACAATGGGTCAGAATCTGAGAACAATAGATTGGAATGTTACAACAATGGGTCAGAATCTGAGAACAATAGATTGGAATGTTACTACAATGGGTCAGAATCTGAGAACAATAGATTGGAATGTTACAACAATGGGTCAGAATCTGAGAACAATCGATTGGAATGTGACAACAGTGGGTCAGAATCTGAGAACAATAGATTGGAATGTTACAACAATGGGTCAGAATCTGAGAACAATAGATTGGAATGTGACAACAGTGGGTCAGAATCTGAGAACAATAGATTGGAATGTTGCAACAATGGGTCAGAATCTGAGAACAATAGATTGGAATGCTGCAACAGTGGGTCAGAATCTGAGAACAATAGATTGGAATGTTACAACAATGGGTCAGAATCTGAGAACAATAGATTGGAATGTTACAACAATGGGTCAGAACATGAGAAAAGTAGCTTGGGATGTTACTACAATGGGAAGCCGGAGTTTCTCCTATTGGTTTGGCCTTGTTACTGCAGATTATTTTTGGATAACATTAGATGATCGGATCTATTATGCACTGAAGATGATTCAAACGATTTATTATCCCATCCTCGCTATTATTGGTGTCCCTGGTGAGTCTCTGTATCCAACGTTTAGAATTATAAGCATATTTTACAGATTTAATGTTCTTGTCATGTCAATCTTGGGAAGTCTGAAGCCATTGTCTTCAGTCACTGCCAGAAACTCCATTCCCTATCCACTGTCTGCATTCCTCTCGCTGCCCAATGTCTGGGTCTGAAACAGACTGTTTGCGACCTCTGCATCCAGTTGACACTGAGCTGAGTTCATCTCCATATTCTCTCCATCACCAACCCTATCACCACCTCTGTAATATGTCCCGTCTCCACCTCTGCCTCAGCCCATCTACTGCATAAACCCTCATCTGTGCCTTTGTTAAATCCACACTTGACTATTACAATTCTATCCTGGTCACCTTCCAATTCTTTCCTGGTCACCCTCCCAGTTATTAACCTCCATAAACCACAGCCCATCCAGAAATCTGCTGCCTGTGTTCTAGCTCACACCAAATCCCGATCACCCATCACCCCTGTGCTCACTGATCTACATTGTCTTCCGGTCTGGCAACACCTTAATTTTAATATTCTCATTCTTGTCTTTGGATCTCTCCATGGCCTGACCACTCCAATTAGCCCTATTTCCCTCTCGATTTCACATATTCTTGTAAATCTTATGCCTTTGAAACTTTTTTCAATTCCCTTTTGAAAGTGAATTTCTTTCCCCTCCTTAGCACCTCCGGCTGTGATTTTTACACTAAGGTGCCACTGGTGCCAATGTAACAAAAACCTGGATCTATAAAAACGATGTGAATGGAACAGCCAACCACTTCTAGTGTGGCCAGCACAGTCCCCCATTCTGTGTAGGGATCTAGCCTGGGTGTACTGTCATTTGCTGTTAGTCTGAGGAGGGGTTTGGAGTAACGTCAATGTCCCTTTCTAGCAGCTAATATGTACATCTTTGAAACTTGGTCCGTGCATGTCCACTGATCACGTGTGTTAGTCACTCACAACTAAGCATACATTGAGCAGCACCAGGAATCCCCTCTAGTATTTTTAAAAGGACCAGGCTTCCTGGTCCTGAATATTGAGGGATATTTGACATTCAAGAAGAATAGGATGCTCGGTAAATGTGGAGGGGTGGCACTGTTAATCAAGGATGGTGTTGGGGCATTAGTTCGAGATGACCTCTGTTCAGGAGATCAGAATGTCGAATCGATTTGGGTGGAGGTGAGGAATACCAGGAGAAAGAAGTCACTAGCAGGAGTGGTCTACAGACCTCCTAACAGTAATCACAATGTAGGACATCGTATACAAGAAGAAATATTGTTTACTTGTGATAGACGTACGGCAATAATCATGGGTGATTTTAATCTACATATAAACTGGAAAAATCAGATTGGGAACAGTAGCCCGGATGAAGAGTTCAGAGAATGCTTTCGAGGTAGTTTCTTGGAACAGCACGTTCTGGAAACAACCAGAGATAAGGTTATATTAGACTTCGTATAATGTAATGTGACAGGATTAATTAATGACCTCAGAGTAAAGGCACCTCTCGGTAGCAGCGACCACATTATGACTGAATTTTACATCCAGTTTCAAAGAGAGAAGAGTGGATCTATGATCAGTATTTTAAACTTGAATAAGGGCAACTATTTGGGCATGAAAGTTGAGCTCGCTGAAGTGAACTGGGTTACTAGTCTTGGAGATAGATCAATAGAGAAGCAGTGGCAGACATTTAAGGGGATATTTCAGGAATACTCCATAATAAGTATATTCCTACTATCAGGTGGAGGACCCACCAGTGGTTTAGTAAGAAATTACGGAAAACATCACACTTAACGAAAAGGCAGATAATTGTGCAAAGATGAGTGGCAGTTCAGATGATTGGTCAGAATATAAAGAACAGCAGACAATGGCTAACGGGTTAATCAGGAGAAAGACATTCGAGTATAATAGGAAGCTAGCTAGAAATGTAAAAATGGATTGCAAGAGTTTCTCCGTGTATTTAAAAAGGAGAAGAGTAAGTAAAAAGAGCGTTGGTCCTCTGTACAGTGAGAATGTGGAGTTAATAGTAGATAAAAAGGGAACAGCGGTTGCAATGAACAAATATTTTGTTTCTGCTTCACTATCGAGGATACAAGAAACATTCCAGTAGGAGCTGTAAATCAGGAGGTGGAAGGAAGAGAGAAACTTGGTGAAAATACCAAGCTTTACTGAGCAAACGTATGGAGTTGTGGGCTGAAAAGTCCCCGGGTCCTGATGGGCTTCATCCTAGAGTCTTAAAAGAGGTGGCTAATGAGGTAGTAGTCGTGTTGTTGTTAATTTTTCAAAGTTCACTAATTTTGGAAAGGTTCCATCAGACTGGAAAGTAATAAATATAACCCCTCTATTCAAGAAGAGGGGGATGCAGAAAGCAGGTAACTATAGGCCAGTTAGCTTGACAACTGTCGTGGGGAAGATGTTTGAATCGATCATTAAGGAGGCTTTCGCTGGGCACTTAGAAATACTCAAGGTAATCGCGAATAGACAGCATTGTTTTGTGAAAGGGAAGTCATCTTTAACCAATTTATTGGAGTTCTTTGAAGGAGTAACATGCGATATGGGTAAAGGGGAGCCCTTTGACATACTGCGCTTGGATTTCCAGAATGCATTAGACAATGTGCCACATAAAAGGTTATTGTGCAAAGTAGGAGCTCATGGTGTAGTGGGTAACATATTAGCTTGGATCAAAGTTTTATTGGCCAGTTGTCGAAAAGAGGGAGTATGCATGAATGGGTCCTTTTCAGATTGGCAGGATGTGACAAGTTGAGTCCATCATGGGTCTGTGCTGGGGCCTCAACATTTTACAATTTATATGAAAGACTTAGATGAGGGAAGCGATGGCATGTTAGCTAAATTTGCAGATGACTCAAAGATGGGTAGGAAAGTATGTTGTGAAGAGTACATAAGGAGGTTGTAGTCCAATATAGATAGGTTGAGTGAGTGGGGAAAAAAATCTGTCAGATGGAGTATAATGTGGGAAAATGTGAAGTTGTTCACTTTGGCAGGAGGACTGCAAAATTCCGAGGTGCTGAGGGATCTAGGTTCTGTTGTGCATGAGTCACAATCAGTTAGTAGGTAGGTACAGCAAGTAACAAAGAAGGCTAATGGAATGCTCTCCTTTATTACAAGAGGAATTGAAAATAAAAGTCAGCATGTGATGCTTCAGTTATACAGGACATTGGTGAGACCACATCTCGAATACTGTCTGTAGTTTTGGTCTCCTTATTTAATGGAGGACGTGAATGCTTTGGAGGCAGTTCAGATGTGGTTTACCAGATTGATACCAGGAATGAGCAGGTTGTGTTCTGAGTAAAGGTTGGACGGACGGTCTTGTTTTCACTGGAATTTAGAATAGTGAGGGGAGATTTGACTGAAGTTTAAAAGAACCTGAAAGGCCTTGACATGGTGAATGAGGAAAGGATGTTTCCTCTTGTGGGTGAGTCCAGTACTAGGGGGCACTGTTTCGAAATTAGGGGTCGCCGCTTTAGGACAGAGAGGAGGAGAACATTTTTCTCTAGAGGGTTGTGTGACTTTGGAATTCTCTGCCACAGAAGGTGGTGGAGACGGGGTCATTGAATATTTTTAAGGTGGAGATAGATAGATTCTTATCAGGCCAGGGAATGAAAGGTTATCAAGGTTAGATGGGAGTGTGGAATTCGAAACACAAACCGATCAGCTATGATCTGATTGAATGGCGGTGCAGACTCGAGGGGCCGAATGGCCTACGTCTGCTCCTAGTTCATATGCGTGTATTTTTTACTCAGCTTGCATGTGAGGTGCTTTTGACTTACTTCTGTTATTGTAAAGTTAGTGGAGGTGCTGTGGATGGTTTTCTGGAGGTTGCGTTGTGAGTTTCTGCAGACATTCATGGAGGACAGAGGATTTGCTAACCGAACTCTGGACGAGTTATGGGGACTGTAGTTACATGACCTACAAATGGAGCAGAGGCTAGAGAGGGGAAACTCTGTAAAGTGGGAAGAGGAGGGGGCTCTGCCCTACCCACCCCGGGTTCTCCAAGAGCAAACAGAGCAATGGTCCTAATATCGAGCCCTGGGGAACACCACTGTATACTCACCTGGAGTCTGACCAACAACCTTTCACCATTTCTCTCTGTTTACTTTTCATTAGCCAATGTTATATCCACAATATAACTGTCCCTTTAATCCATAGGGTTCAGTTTTCCTAACCTGTCTATTGAATGTCATTTGATCAACCACCTTTTGAACGTCCATATATATAACTTCAATCACACCACCCTCATCAACCCTTTCCATTGTTTTATCAAAGAACTTCATCAAGTTTACCTCACCACCACCTCTCTCCACTCCTCCACTGTTGTTAAATTATCAGACTGCTTATGCAACATCCAGAACTGGATGAGCAGACATTTCCTCCAATAAAATATTGGGAAGACTGAAACCATTGGGCTGGACTCTGTTGGGCTCCTGATGTAGGTCTCCATGGAGCCACACATCGGGATTGCTGGGCCTGATCTTTCCAGCTGTGCAGAGGCTCGTGGCTCCCTCCCCCCTCCCCCCAACCGCTCGGCAGCAGTACCCTCCTTTAAATATTTCAATAAACTTAATGTATACATTTCAGTCCAATTCCCTGTGATCTTACTGACAGCCCGGGATCTTCCATGCAGCGGCTGACACTCACACACCTTCATAATAAAAGCAAAATACTGCAGATGCTGGAAATCTGAAATAAAATCCAGAAATGCTGGAACCACTCAGCAGGTCTGGCAGCATCTGTGGAAAGAGAGGCAGAGTTGACGTTTCGGGTCAGTGACCCTTCTTCTCACACACCGTCGCTTTCCCGTCCAGGGAAAGCCAGCACAACAGTGGTGGGGAAGGGGGGAAAGTAGGATTTTTAGAGTACGGATGGGGTGGGGGGTGGTGGCTGATGCTTGTGGCGGGCGTGGTCAACTCTGCATTAATAGTGTAGGGGAAGAAGAGGCAAACTCTACACTTTGGACAGTTGTTGGGTTGCGAGGGTACTCGGCAGTTTAAGTCTTTGGCGGGGCTGGTGGGAAGGCAACTATACAATGTTAGATTTTTGGGGGAAATGGGCAACATTTTATTTGCAGTGCACTGGCGGGGGTGTGTGTACGGGGTTAAACTTTGCACTTTTTGTGGCAGGTCTGGTTGCCCTTTAAAAATGGCACCAGTGTCTGGACAGAGACAGCTGACAGCACTACTGTTGTCGCTCAGGCCGTCCCTGTTACGTGATTGGGGGTGGAGTGGGCGGCCCGTTCACTGTATTATAATGAGACGTCGCCTGCTACATCACAGTGGCACAGCAGACACAGACTGCACATGTGGGCTACCAATGTTTCGCACTCCGCTGGGGAGAATAAAATTCAGCCCCTTGTTTTTGCTTCCCGCTCCAATCTCCCTTCCCTCGCCAGCAATTCCTTCCTTCTTCCTAGTAACTGTCTGAGATTACTATAGTCTGTTCACAACCTTGGTGTCACATTGGACCACAAAATAGGCTTCTAACCTCATACTGGTGCCATCACCATATTCGCCTATTTCCATCTCTGTAACATCACCTGACTAAATCCCTGCCTCAGCTCATCTGCTGCTGAAACCCTCATTCAAGAAAAGAGGCGCTGCTGGATCTGGTACTTGGGAATGAGGTGGGCCAAGTGGATCAAGTACCAGTAGGGAAGCACTTAAAGGACAGTGGTCATTACATAGAACATAGAACATAGAACATTACAGCGCAGTACAGGCCCTTCAGCCTTCGATGTTGCGCCGACCTTTGAAACCGTCTGACCAACACTATTCCATTTTCATCCATATGTCTATCCAATGACCACTTAAATGCCCTTAAAGTTGGCGAGTCTACTACTGTTGCAGGCAGGGCGTTCCACACCCCTACTACTCTCTGTGTAAAGAAACTACCTCTGACATCTGTCCTATATCTATCACCCCTCAACTTAAAGCTATGTCCCCTCGTGTTTGCCATCACCATCCAAGGAAAAAGGCTCTCAATATCCACCCTGTCCAACCCTCTGATTATCTTATATGTCTCTATTAAGTCACCTCTTCTCCTCCTTCTCTCTAACGAAAACAACCTCAAGTCCCTCAGCCTTTCCTCGGAAGACCTTCCCCCCATACCAGGCAACATCTTAGTCAATCTCCTCTGCACCTTTTCCAAAGCTTCCACATCCTTCCTATAATGCGGTGACCAGAACTGCACGCAATACTCCAGGTGCGGCCGCACCAGAGTTCTGTACAGCTGCAGCATGACCTCATGGCGCCTAAACTCGATCCCACTACGAATAAAAGCTAACACACCATATGCCTTCTTAACAGCTCTATTAACCTGGGTGGCAACTTTCAGGGATTTATGTACCTGGACACCAAGATCTCTCTGCTCATCTACACTACCAAGAATCTTCCCATTAGCCCAGTATTCTGCAATCCTGTTACTCCTTCCAAAGTGAATCACCTCACACTTTTCCGCATTAAACTCCATTTGCCATCTCTCAGCCCAGCTCTGCAGCCTATCTATGTCCCTCTGTAACCTACAACATCCTTCGGCACTATCCACAACTCCACCGACCTTAGTGTCATCCGCAAATTTACTAACCCACCCTTCTACACCCTCATCCAGGTCATTTATAAAAATGACAAACAGCAGTGGCCCCAAAACAGATCCTTGCGGTACACCACTAGAAACTATACTCCAGGATGAACATTTACCATCAACCACCACCCTCTGTCTTCTTTCAGCTAGCTAATTTCTGATCCAAAGCACTAATTCACCTTCAATCCCATACTTCTGTATTTTCTGCAATAGCCTACCGTGGGGAACTTTATCAAACGCCTTACTGAAATCCATATAGACCACATCCACGGCTTCACCCTCATCCACCTGTTTGGTCACCTGTGTCAAAAAACTCAATAAGGTTTGTGAGGCACGACCTACCCTTCACAAAACCGTGCTGACTATCTCTAATGAACTTATTATTTTCAAGATGATTATAAATCCTATCTCTTATAACCTTTTCCTACATTTTACCCACAACCGAAGTAAGGCTCACAGGTCTGTAATTACCAGGGCTGTCTCTACTCCCCTTCTTGAACAAGGGGACAACATTTGCTAACCTCCAGTCTTCCGGCACTATTCCTGTCGACAATGATGACATAAAGATCAAGGACAAAGGCTCTGCAATCTCCTCCCTAGCTTCCCAGAGAATCCTAGGATAAATCCCATCTGGCCCAGGGGACTTATCTATTTTCGCACTTTCCAAAATTGCTAACACCTCCTCCTTGTGAACCTCAATCCCATCTAGCCTAGTAGGCTGTATCTCAGTATTTTCCTCGACAACATTTTCTTTCTCCATCATAAGGTTCAGGCTGACTACATAAAAGGACAAAGGGTAAGAATAATTAACTGAGGGAAGGCCAACTTCAGCGGGGTAAGAATGCAGCTGGGGAAAATAAATTGGAGTCAACGATTGGCAGGAAAACAACAGCTGAACAATGGGCTACCGTCAAAGAAGAGATAGTTTGGACTCAGTCAAGGTATATTCCTTCAAAGGGGAAAGGTAGTGCATACAAATCCAGAGCTCCCTGAATTACAAAAGAGGTGAGTGACGTAGAGATTAAGATGAAGAAGAAAAAGTGTGCTTATGACAGACGTCAGGTAGACAATCCTACTCAGAACCAGGCAGAGCGGAAGCATAAAAGCAAGTAAGAGAAGTAAAATAGAATATGAGAAGAGTCTGGCGGCTAGAATTAAATGGAGTTCCTAAGTTTTCTATAGACGTATAAACAGGTAGCAAAAGGAGGAGTTGCACCAATTAGGGGCAACACAGAGGATTTGCACATGCATGCAGAGGGCATAGTTGAGGTATTAACTGAATACGTTGCATCTGCCTTTACCAAGTGTAACAAAAGTGATTCTTTTTTGTTAAAAAAATTATATTTCTGAAGGCATTTATGGTTCAGCTGAATAAATGTTAGACCGTTTTTTTTAAATTAAAAATTGAACCACCAAGAGGTCACTGAGAGGGAGCTGGAGTGGCAACAGAGTTACTGGTTATCACAAGGCTCGGATTGGAGATGAAGCCGAAACCCTGGTAGCGGGCAGAAAAGTGATAAGTTCTCCTTTGATTAGACAAGCCCCGTTGTCGCAGAGAACACCTGGGATGGACAGAAAAACTGACAAGCTTTCTGGTTGTCGGTCAGTGTGTGTGGTTTTACCTTCAGGAAGGAGATAACTTCAAGTCTGAAGAAAAAGTCAAGAAAGCAGAGAGGACCACAACCCAGCTCATTTTCCAGAAATTCCAGAACAGACCTTGTGAAGTCAACGGAGTTGAGTCATCTTGTTTCCTGTTTGAAGAAAGCCTGCTAAAAATAATTCTCAATGCCGCCTGAACAGAACTGTTGTCTGGTAACCTGGATGTGTGTGCTCAGAAGTTAGACTGCATGCTGGTTTGGAACAACATAACTCATCTGCTGTTTCCTTCAAAATGGGCAACTAGTTAACCCAAATGCTTTTTGTTTGTAACAGAGCTCTGAGCGAAAAATCTTTTTTTTTAGATCTTGTTTTCGGTTAACCAGTGTATATGTCTGTGTTTGAGTTTTAAGGGACTAAGGTAAAAAAAAAAGTAACTTTAAAATTTGGTTCTGGTTGAAAGGGACTTTGAAGTTTGGTTAAGGTGGGAAGGGGAAGTAAAAAATTAATTGTTGAATTTTTAAAAATTTGATCTGTGTGATATTGTTTTACTTCATTTCTAGTTGAGACTTTTTTATTCGATCCTGGGATGTAGGCATCACTGGCTAGGCCAGCATTTATTACCCATCTCTCCATAACCCTTGAGAAGGTGGTGGTGAACTGCCTTCTTGAATCGCTGCAGTCCATGGGAGGTAGGTTCACTCACAATTGTGTTAGGAATGGACTTCCAGGATTTTGACCCAGCGACAGTGAAGGAATGGCGATATAGTTCCAAGTCAGAATGGTGTATGACTTGGAGGGGAACTTGCAGGTGGTGATCTTCCCATGCATTTGCTCCCCTTGTCCTAGATGGTAGAGGTCGCGGGTTTGGAAGGTGCTGTCTAAGGTGCCTTGGTGCATTGCTGCAGTGCATCTTGTAGACGGTACACACTGCTGCCACTGTGCGTCGGTGGTGGAGGGAGTCAATGTATGTGGATGGTGTGCCAATCAAATAGGCTGCTTTGTCCTGGATGATGTCGAGCTTCTTGAGTGTTGTTGGAGCTGCAGCCATCCAGGCGAGTGCAGAGTACTCCATCACACTCTTGACTTGTGCCTTATAGATGGTGGATAGGCTTTGGGGAGTCAGGAGGTGAGTTACTCGCTGCAGGATTCCTGGTCTTACACCTGCTTCATTTATGATAAACTGTTAATTGTTTAGTTCAGTAAAGTGTGTTCTATTGTGATGAGAATAGTGTATCTGATGGACTGTTTCAGCAAGTGGGAAAATGAGAAACAAATGTTGTGACCTGTGGAGAAGCAGGACTGAATTAACAGTGCAAACCTCTCGCCTCGGGTCATAACACAAGGAAGAAGGTACAACACAGGCAATGGCGAAAGAGCAGGTAATTAAGAAACAAGAAGGGTTTAAAATTGATAAAGTGGACATATTAGATAGGCTATCTAGAGGTAAAGTGAATAAAGCACCAGGGCCAATGAGGTGCATCCAAGGATTATGAGGGAAGTGAGGGTGGAAATCGCAGAGGCACTGGCCATAAATTCTCAATCTTCCTTAGACTTGGGGTGATGCCGGAGGACTGGAGAATTGCAAATCTTACATCCTTGTTCAAAAATGGGTGTAAAGATAATCCCAAGAACTCCAGGCCAGTCAATTTAACTGCAGTGGTGGGGAAACTTCTAGTAATAATAATTCGGGACAAATTAATAGTCACATGGACAAATTCGGGTTAAGTAAGGAAATCAGCATGGATTCCTGAAGGGTAAATACTATTTAACTAACAGCCTGGAGATTTTGAGAAGGTAACAGAGAGGGTTGATGAAGGCAATGCTATTGATGTGGTGTATTGTATTTACAAAAGACATTTGATACTGTGCCACATAACAGACTTGTGAGAAAACTTATAGTTCATGAATGAAAAGGGACGGTAACAACATGGATACGGCTTTGGCTGAGTGGCAGGAAAGAAAGAATTGTAGTTTGTGAATGCTTTTTGGGGGCTGGAGGAAAGGCTGGAGGTCCCCAGGGATCAGTGTTGGCACCCTTGATTTTCCTGATATATATTACAAGAGCGACGTCTTAATTCATTCCATCTTCGCTGCCTCCGGAGAATCCTTGGCATCAGGTGGCAGGACCATATCTCCAACTTCCTCGAGGCGCCCAATACCCCCAACATATACACCCTAATGAGTCAGCAGCGGTTGAAATGGCTTGGCCATGTGAGCCACATGGAAGATGGTAGGATCCCCAATGACGCATTGTACAGCGAGCTTGTCACTGGTATCAGACCCACCGGCCATCAGTGTCGCTGCTTTAAAGACATCTGCAAACGCGAAATGAAGTCCTGCGACATTGACCACAAATTGTGGGAGTCAATTGCCAGTGATCCCTAGAGCTAGCAGATAGCTATAAAGGCGGGTCTGAAGAATGGCGAGTCGAAGAGACTTAACAGTCGGCAGGAAAAAAGACAGAAGCACAAGGAGAGAGCCAACCATGAAATAGCCTCGACAACCAATTTTATCTGCAGCGCCTGTGGAAGAGCCAATTCACTCTAGAATTGGCCTTTGTAGCCACTCCAGGTGCGGCTCCACAAACCACTGACCACCTCCAGGTGCTTACACATTTTCGCCCGAGACAAGGAGGCCAAAGAAGGTAACTGACCAAGACCATGGTGTTCAGGGCACAATTTCAGAGTTTGCAGATGATACGAAACGTGGAAGCATTGTGAACTGTGAGGAGGATGGTGTTGAATTTCAAAAGTACTTAGACAACTTGGTGGAAAGAGCAGGCAGGTGGTAGATGAATTTCAATGCAGAGAAATATGAAGTGATTCATTTTGGTCGGAAGAATATTGAGATAATGTAAAATAAAGGGCACCATTCTAAAGGAGCAGAGATACCGAGGTGTATATGAGCATAAGTCATTGATGTTGGCAGGAGAGGTTGAGAGAGCATTTAATAAAGCATACAGTATCCTGGGCTTTATTAACAGGGACATTCAGTACAAGAGCAAGGAAGTTATGTTGAACTTATATAAAACACTGATTCAGCCTCAGCTGAAGTATTCTGTCAAATTCTGGGCACCACACTTTAGGAAGATTGTGAGGGCATTGGAGAGAGTACAGAAAAGATCCATGAGAATGCTTCCAGGCATGAGGAATTTCAGTTATGAAGATAGACAGGAGAAGTTAGGATCATTTTCCTTGGAGAAGAGAAGACTGAGAGGTGAGTTGATTTGATAGAGTTGTTCAAAACCATGAGGGGTCTGGACAGAGGAGATAGAAAGAAACTGTTTCCACTCGTGAAAAGAATCGAGAACGAGAGGGCACAGATTGAAATTAATGGGGAAGAGAGGCAGAAGTGACATGAGGCAATATTTTCTCACGCAAGGAATGGCTAAGGACTGGAATGTACTGCCTGAGAATGTGATGGAGACAGGTTCAATTGAAGCATTCAAAATGCAATCAGACTGTTATCTGAAATTGAAGAATGTGCAGGGTTATGGGGAGAAGGCGGGGAATGGCACGAGGTTAATTGCTCTTTCGGAGAGCCGATGTGTACATGATAGACTGAATAGCCTCATTCTGTGCTGTAACAATTATGTGATTCCCTGATTCATGCCTTTGTTACCTCTGTGCATAACTATTTCGACTCACTCCTGGCTGATCTCCCACATTCTACACTCTGTAAACTTGAGGTCATCCAAAACTCTGCTGCCCATGTCCCAGCTCACACCAAGTTTTCTTCCTCTATCACTGACCGACATTGGCTCCCAGTCAAGCAATGTCTTGATTTTAAAATTCTCATCCTCGTTTTCAATACCTCCATCGAACAAAGAACAAAGAACAAAGAAAATTACAGCACAGGAACAGGCCCTTCGGCCCTCCAAGCCTGCGCCGATCCAGATCCTCTATCTAAACATGTCGCCGATTTTCTAAGGGTCTGTATCTCTTTACTTCCTGCCCATTCATGTATCTGTCTAGATACATCTTAAAAGACGCTATCGTGCCCGCGTCTACCAGCTCCGCTGGCAACGTGTTCCAGGCACCCACCACCCTCTGCGTAAAGAACTTTCCACGCATATCCCCCCTAAACCTTTCCCCTCTCACTTTGAAGTCGTGACCCCTAGTAATTGAATCCCCCACTCTGGGAAAAAGCTTCTTGCCATCCACCCTGTCTATACCTCTCATGATTTTGTACACCTCAATCAGGTCCCCCCTCAACCTTCGTCTTTCTAATGAAAATAATCCTAATCTGCTCAACCTCTCTTCATAGCTAGCGCCCTCCATACCAGGCAAAATCCTGGTGAACTCCTCTGCACCCTCTCCAAAGCTTCCACATCCTTTTGGTAATGTGGCGACCAGAACTGCACGCAGTCTTCCAAATGTGGCCGAACCAAAGTCTTATACAACTGTAACATGACCTGCCAACCCTTGTACTCAATACCCCGTCCGATGAAGGAAAGCATGCCCTATGCCTTCTTGACCACTCTATTGACCTGCGTTGCCACCTTCAGGGAACAATGGACCTGAACAGCCAAATCTCTCTGTACATCAATTTTCCCCAGGACTTTTCCATTTACTGTATAGTTCACTCTTGAATTGGATCTTACAAAATGCATCACCTCGCATTTGCCCTGATTGAACTCCATCTGCCATTTCTCTGCCCAACTCTCCAATCTATCTATATTCTGCTGTATTCTCTGACAGTCCCCTTCACGATCTGCTACTCCTCCAATCTTAGTGTCGTCTGCAAACTTGCTAATCAGACCACCTATACTTTCCTCCAAATCATTAATGTATATCACAAACAACAGTGGTCCCAGCACGGATCCCTGTGGAACACCACTGGTCACACGTCTCCATTTTGAGAAACTCCCTTCCACTGCTACTCTCTGTCTCCTGTTGCCCAGCCAGTTCTTTATCCATCTAGCTAGTACACCCTGGACCCCATGCGACTTCACTTTCTCCATCAGCCTACCATGGGGAACCTTATCAAACGCCTTACTGAAATCCATGTATATGACATCGACAGCCCTTCCCTCATCAATCAACTTTGACACTTCCTCAAAAAATTATATTAAGTTGAATGAACTTCCCTGCACAAAACCATGTTGCCTATCACTGATGAGCCCATTTTCTTCCAAATGGGAATAGATCCTATCCCTCAGTATCTTCTCCAGCAGCTTCCCTACCACTTACGTCAGGCTCATCGGGCTATAATTACCTGGATTTTCCCTGCTACCCTTCTTAAACAAGTGGACAACATTAGCAATTCTCTAGTCCTCCTGGACCTCACCCGTTTTTAAGGATGCTGCAAAGATATCTGTTAAGGCCCCAGCTATTTCCTCTCTCGCTTCCCTCTGTAACCTGGGATCGATCCCATCCGAACCTGGGGACCTGTCCACCTTAATGCCTTTTAGAATACCCAACACTTCCTCCCTCCTTATGCCGACTTGACCTAGGGTAATCAAACATCTGTCCCTAACCTGAACCTCCGTCATGTTCCTCTCCTCGGTGAATACCGATGCAAAGTACTCGTTTAGAATCTCACCCATTTTCTCTGACTCCACGCATAACTTTCCTCCTTTGTCCTTGAGTGGGCCAATCCTTTCTCTAGTTACCATCTTGCTCCTTATATATGCTCCCTATCTCTGTAATATCCTGCAGCTCCACAATCCGCCAAGATATCTGTGCATCTCTAATTCTGACCTCTTGTGCATCCCTGATTTTCATCACTCCACCACTAATATCTGCACCTTTAGCTAATGAGGCTCCAAGTTCTAGAATACCCTCCCTTCACCTCTCCGCTTCTCCAACTCGCTTTCATCCTTTAACACGCCTGTTAAAAGCTACTTCTTTGTCCAAGCTTTAAACTAGTATCTCATTTCAGGGAAGCACCTTGGGACATTTCATTATGTTAAAGGCGCTATATAAATATAAATTGTTGTTGAAGTTTGCCAAACATGATTTGTTATTACCAGACCCCTGCTGCTTCTTGTTTGTTATCGTATGTTTTTCAAAGAATCGAATATATTTCTCCTAGGTTGTGACCCCATGAAATTTCTCCAGTAGTGATGCGTGTCTGACTGCTCAGTAATTACAGGGTTTACTCTATCTCTCCTTTTCTAAACAGTGTGTAACAATTACAGTGCTCCAGTCCTCTGTCATCGCTCGCATATCCAAGGAGGATTGAAAGATTCTGGCCAGTGCCTCTACTATTTTCACCATTCCTTCCCTCAGTAATCCTCATGCTTCCTGTCCAGAGTAAATTTTCTGCTTTATTGTGGTACATAAGGTGTCGGAATGAAAGAGGTTAACGGAATCTATTTGCTCAGTGACTGTAATTAATGTCAGTCTCTATGGAACCTAATTATTTCACTGGAGGTGCTCCATCTTCTAATAGTAAGGGACTCTTTTCAATGTGTTTTCACATATTGTGAGTGGGAGCATAATCCCTGGCACGAATAGGGACCAGCGTCTCCAGAGAGAGGGGGAGGATAGATCAGAATCCGAGGACAATAGATTGGAATCTGACAACAATGGGTCAGAATCTGAGAACAATAGATTGTAATGTTACAAAAATGGGCAGGGGGTTATCCTGGGATCTTGACACTCTTTCTGCATATTATGATCGGCTATCATTAGCATCTAGCATCTATAACGCAGTGAAGATTATTCAATACATTCACTATCTCATCCTTGCTATTGTTGGTGTTCCTGGTAAGTCTCTATATCCAGCTCTTCATTCTATAAACCATGTTAAACTGCATTACTGTACTTCTCATTTACTCTGCCCTTGCTGATTTTGGTATCCCTCCAGCTATTATCCAGATATAACCATTGCTAACCGCATTATGGTTTGTGTAATTTAATCTCTCATCTTTGCTTCTGTTGTTGCCCTGGTAAGACTCTAATTCCAGCCATGAGATATGTAAACCTTGCTTCACTGAAATACTGATTTGGAATTTATTTATTTTTTTGAAGACTGAAGGTAGTGTCATTGGTCTCCATAAGAAACTTCATACCCTATTTGTGAACCACTTACCTTTCACTGGCCAGTGTCTGAGACTGAACAAGACAGCCTACAACCTCTGTAGTAATTTAAACCTGAGCTGATTTCATCTCCATATTCCCTCCATCAACAAACATGCCTACTACCACCTCTGCAATACCTGCCGTCTCCACCTCGGCCTCAGCCCATCTGCTGCATAAACTCTCATCTGTGCCTTTGTTAAATCTACACGTGACTATTCCAGTTCTATCATGGTCACCTTCCCAGTTATAAACCTCCATAAACCACAGCCCAGCCTGCGGTGGTGTCTCAGTGAACATCAACATCAGCTCGAGGAACAAAACCTCATTGTCTGATTAGGCATTCTACAGACTTCCAGACTGAACATTGAGTTCAATAATTTCAGATCAATACTGGCTCTTTTAATTATTTTGCTTTATCATTTTTTTTTGCCATGTCCTGGCCTTAAACTGGATTTTTTTATGTTGCTGCTTTTGGATTGGGCTGTTCATTATTTTGTCATTTAATACCTTTGCTGCAATAACGCTTTGTCTTTCACCACACCACAAGCACACTCTCTTTGCCTTTGCCCCATGACCTCCTTGTCAGTTAATCTCTATGACCCTCTGTCCTTTCAACACCTCTTTTTTCTCTTTTGCCCCACCCTTGCTTTATTTCCTTAAAACCTGACCTTTCTAACCTTTGCCAATTCTGATGAAAGGTCACAGGCCTGAAGCGTTAACTCTGCTTCACTCTCCACAGATGCTTCCAGACCTGCTGAGTCTTTCCAGCACTTTTTGTTTTCATTTAAGACATGTAGTGGAGTTCCCCAGGGATCAATGTTGGGATCGTTTTTCTTCCTGACAAATATTAATGACATGGACCTTGGTGCACAGAGCATAATTTCAAAGTTTGCAGATGATGCAAAACTTGGAAGCATTGTGAACTGTGAGGAGGATAGTGTAGAAATTCAAACGGACATAGACAAGTTGGTGGAATGGAAAGACAGGTGGCAGATGAAGTTCAATGTGGAGAAATGTGATGTGATTCATTTCGATAGGAAGAACATGGAGAGGAAATATAGCATAAATTGTACAACTCTAAAGAAGGTGCAGGAGCAGAGGGACCTGGGTATATATGTGCATGGGTCATTGAAGTTGGCAGGAGAGGTTGAGAGTGGTTAATAAATCAGACAGTATCCTGCACTTTATTCACAGCAGCATGGAATGCAAAAGCAAAGAGGTTATTTTGAACTTGTGTGAGACACTAGTTCGGCCTCAGTTGCAGTATTACGTCTAGTTCTGGGCACCACACTTTAGGTAACGTGAAGACATTGGGGAGTGTGCATAAACATTCACAAGAATGGTTCCAGAGATGAAGAATATCAGTAATGAAGAGAGACTGGAGAACTGGGAACATTTTCCTTAGAGAAGAGAAGGCTGAGAGGAGATTAGAAAACAAGGTATTCACAATTATGAGGTGTCTGGACAGAGTGGATAGGGAAAAAACTGTCCCCACTCCTGAAAGGTTCTAAAACGAGAGGGCAAAGAATAAAAGTAATTGGTAAAAGAAGCAGAAGTAACATGAAGAAAACTTTTTCACACAGCGAGTGCTCAAGATCTGGAATACACTGCCTGAGAGTGTGGTGGAGGCAGATTCAATCGAGGCATTCAGGAGGAAATTGGATAGCTGTCTGAAAAGGAAAATTGTACAGAGTTACAGGGAGAAGACAGGGAAGCGGTACTAGATGAATTGCTCTTTTGGACAGCCAGTGCAGACACGATGGGCTGAATGGCCGCCTGTAACAATTCTGTGATTCTGTGACAGTTGACCACAAAATGAGCTTCCACCGTTATATTCGTGCCATCACTATCACCACCTATTTCCACTTCAATAACATTGCCTGATTTCACCCCTGTCTTAACTCATCCGCTGCTGAAGCTCTCAGTCATGTTTTCATTACCTGTAGACTGGACTATTCGAATTCATTCTCCCACATTCTACTATCTGTAAACTTGAGGTCATCTAAAACTCTGCTGCCTGTGCCTTAACTCACAGAAAGTCTCATTCCCCGATCACTGACCGACATCAGCTCACAGTCAAGCAATGTCTTGATTTTAAAATTCTCATTCTTGTTTTCCAATCCCTCCATTGCCTCACCCCTCACTAACTCTGGAATCCCCTCCAGCCCCACAAACCTCTGAGATATCTCTGCTCCTCGAATTCTGACCTCTTGTGCATCCCTGATTTTAATTACTCCACCATTGTGGCCACACCTTCAGTTGCCTCGGCCCAAAGCACTGGAATACGCGCCCTGCACAGCTCCATCTCTCCATCTCTCCACCTCGCTTTTATCCTTTAAGACACTCCTTTAAAACTTGCCTCTTTGACCAAACATTTGGTCACCTAACCTAATATCTCCCTTGGTGGTTCAGTGTTATACTTTGTTTCATAATGCTGCTGTGAAGTACCTTGGGATAAGTTCTTGCTGAACTTTGCCAGACATGAATTGTCATTAGCATATCCATGCGGCTTGAAATTTATTATGCTATGCTTTTCCAAGCAAATAATATTTCTGTCCTGGGTTGTGAAATTTCACCACCACCGACGTCAGATTGACTGGACAGTACAGGGTTTACCACATCCCTCCTTTTTGTAAACTAGGTGTATAATTTGCAGCCCTCCAGTGCTCTGTCATCACTCCTATATCAAGAGAGAATTGATAGATTCTGTGCAGTGCTTCTTCCATTTGCACCATTCCTTCTCTCACCAACCCTCAGAATTCCCATCCAGACCGAGTAAATGTTCTAGTTTATTGTGATACAAAAAGTGTTGGATTGAAAGGGGTTAACTGAACCTGTTTGTTCAGTGACTGCAATTAATGTCAGTCTCCATGGACCCTAATTGTGTCACTGGAAGATTTCCCTCTTCTATTAATAAGGGGCTCCTTTCAATGTGTTATCACATAGTGTCAGTGGGAGTATCACATCACTCCCGGCACTAACAGGGATCAGCGGCTCTGGAGAGAGGGAGAGGAAAGATCAGAATCAGAGTACAATAGATTGGAATGTTACAACAATGAGCAGGAGTTTCATCTGGGAGTTTAACTTTCTTTCTGCAGATTATGATCAGTTCTCATTAAACAGTCGGATCTATTGCGCACTGAGGAATATTCAATACATTTACTACCCCTTCCTGGCTATTATTGGTGTCCCTAGTAAGTCTCTGTATCTAACTATTACTTCTATAAACCATGTTTAACTGCATTACCATTCTTGTCATTTCCGCTGCCCTCCTTGCTGCTGTTATTATTCCTGGCAAATTTCTGTCCCCAGATATTAGCTCTATAAACCATTGCTATGTGCATTAGAGTGCTTGTAATTTACTCTCCCATCTTTGCTGCTGTTGCTGTCCCTGGTAAGTCTCTATTTCCTGCTATGAGATCTGTAAAATTTGTTTCACTGAAATAATGTTCTTGCTATTTAAATTTGGGAAGAGTGTAGTTGTCATTGGTCTCCATAAGAAATTCCATCCACTATCCATGAACCATGATCTCCTCATTGCCAAATATCTGAGGCTGAACCAGACAGTTTGCAACCTCTGTGTTCTATTTAAATCTGAGCTGAGTTCATCTCCATATTCTCACCAACCCTGCCGACTATCACCTCTGTACTAACACACATCTCCACCTCTGCCTCAGCCTATCTGCTGTATAAACATTCATCTGTGCCTTTGTTAAATACACACTTGACTATCCCAATTCTATCCTGGTCACCCTCCCATTTATAAACCTCCATAAACCACAGCCCATCCAGACTCTGCTGCCTGTATTCTAACTCACACCAATCCCGATCACCCATCACCCTTGTGCTCACTGATTTACATTGACTCCCAGTCTGGCAGCACCTTAATTTTATTATTCTCATTCATGTGTTTGAATCCCTCCATGGCCTCACCCCTCCAGTTAGTCCCATTCCCCTGACAGTTCCCATATTCCTTTTGGCCTTCTAGTATTTTCTTCAATTAGCTTTAAAAATAAACTTCACCCCCTCTTTATTCTACCACTGACCACGGTTTTCAGCTCCACAGGGCCCAACGTCATGGACGCTTGGATCCATAAAAAGGTATGAGCTGAGCTGCCGGTCATTTCCAGTGCTCCATGCTGGACAGGGATTTAGACCTGGTTTATCAAGCATGTGCTGGTAGTGTGAGGAAGGGTCTGAATATGGTGCCAATCAGCCATTGCAGCAGCTTTGATATATGTCTTTGAAACTTGGCCTGTGCATGTCCACTGACCACCTGTGTTAGTCATTCTCAGCTGAACATATATTCAGCAGCACGAGGAGCCCCTCTAGTGTTATTTAAAAGGACCAGACATCCAACTTACAGGTGAGGGGATTTTGAATTACTTTTGCTATTGTAAAGTTAGTGGAGGTGCTGTGGATGGTTTTCTGGAGGTTGTGTTGTGAGCTGCTGCAGACATTCAGGCAGGACAGAGGATGTGGTGACCCAAGACTGGACGAGGTATGAGAGCACTTTTCCTACCTTACCTGCCCCAGGAGTAGTGTGTGAGGTGACTCTGATTCAAAAAGGAGTTAGTCACAGAGCTGTGTCACCTCCTGCAACACATGGAGCCTCACACCAGAGTGATGACGGAGCTGTCAGTGGACGTTAAGATCGCAGTTTCATTGAAACTCTATGTATTTGGATATTTCCAGGCAGGAGCAGGAGACATATCCAGTATTGAGTAGTAGAGGTTGATGGAGTTCAGAAGAGTGAGGGAGGGATCTCATAGAAACCTGCAGAATTTTAATCAGTCTGGACAGACTAGATGCAGGAAGGATGTTCCCGATGTTGGGGTGTCCAGAACCAGGGGCAACAGTCTAAGGATAAGGGGTAAACCTTTCAGGACTGAGATGAGGAGAAATTTCTTCACCCAGAGAGTGGTGAGCCTGTGGAATTCGCTACCACAGGGAACAGTCGAGGCCAAAACATTGTATGTTTTTAAGAAGGAGTTAGATATAGCTTTTGGTTCTAAAGGGATCAAAGGATATGGGGGGAAAGATTACTGAGTTGGATGATCAGCGATGATCATAACGAATGGTGAAGCAGGCTCGAAGGACCGAATGGCCTACTTCTGCTCCTATTTTCTATGTTTCTATGTTTCCCTGCTTTTGTATCCTTGCCTCCAAGATCTGATATGTTTTACTAAACACTCTCTTAATAAGTCCTATCAACTGCAATGATAAATGCAGATGGAGCCCCAGGTCCCTCTGCTCCTGCACAATGTTCAGAACTGTGTCATTAAGTCTATATTGCCTTCCTATTCTTTCTGGCATAAGGCATCACTTCACACTCCTCTGTACTAAATTCCACCTGCCATTTCTCTGTTAATTCTGCTGGATTGTCAATATCCTGTTGCAGGCAGTTTGTCTCATCCTCAGTGTTTGCCACGCGTCCAAGTTCGGTGTCATTGGCAAGCCTTGAAATTCTGCTCTGTATTCCAAGATCCAAGTCATTTATATATAGCAAAAAAAAAAGTGGTCCTAGCACTGACCCTTGGGGAACATTACTGCCTACCATCCTCCAGTCTGAAAAACAACCATTTAACACTACTCACCCTTTTCTTTCCATCAATCAATATTTGATCCAATTGGATGCTAATCCATGTCATTCAATTTTGTTATCCAACATTTTAGAACATAGAACAGAGAACAGTACAGCACAGTACAGGCCCTTCGTCCCACGATGTAGTGCCGAACCTTTAACCTACTCTAAGATCAAACTACCTACACACCCTTCATTCTACTATCATCCATGTACCTATCCAAGAGTCGCTTAAATGTCCCTAATGTATCTGCTTCTACTACCGCCGCTGGCAGTGCGTTCCACGCACCCACCACTCTCTGTGCAAAGAACCTACCTCTGACATCTCCCCGAAACCTTCCTCCAATCATCTTAATATTATGCCCCCTTGTGATAGCCCTTTCTGCCCTGGGAAAATGTCTCTGGCGATCCAATCTATCTATGCCTCTCATCATCTTGTACCCCTCTGTCAAGTTCCCTTTCATCCTTCTTCGTTCCAACGAGAAAAGACCGAGCACCCTCAACCTTTCTTCGGAAGACATGCCCTCCAGTCCAGGCAGCATCCTGGTAAATCTCCTCTGCACCCTCTCTAAAGCTTCCACATCCTTTTGTGTGGTACTTCATCAAACGCTTTCTTAAAATCCATGTAGACCATCCACCACATTCTTTTCATCAACCTGCTCTGTTACTTCATCAAAATAAATTCAATTAGTTCATGAAAGCATGATCTGCTTTTTAAAAATCCGTGTGGACAACCCTTAATTAACTCAAACATCTCCTAGTGTGTGTTGATTTTTTTCCCGCTGATTTAGTTTCTAAAACCTTCCTCACCACTGATGTTAAACTAACTGACCAGTAATTGCGAGGCCTGTGTGTTGTCCATTCCCATTGATAATTCTGGGAGGTGAGGGTGACCATCTATGTCATCGTTTTTTCGCTCAGCAGGGAGAAGCAGAATGAGAGATCACGTGGCTTTGTCAGGATAGCGGGAATCCTGATGATGTTGGTGTCTCTGCGGGGGCCCCATGTCAATGGGGAGAGGTACAGGAACTGAATGAACTCTCACTCCATTAATGTACAGTTGGTGTGTGAGCATGCCCAGTACATCATGTTGGTGAATGTTCACTACCCTGTCAGCAGCCACCATACCTTCATTCTGAAGCAGTCAGCCATTCTCAACACTTAGGGCTTCCATACAGAAACAGACTGTGGCTCCTCGGAGGCAAAGAAAAAAACCGTCTAGACACAGCTCATGTTTCTGCATCCCCAAACCACCTACCACCGCCACCCAACCTCCCACAATTAACATGTGTATAATGTGAGCAATGGAGTCACCAGGAACATGGTGGGACAGACCATCGGTGTGATGAAGCAATGCTTCCAATGTCTGAACCGCACGGGGAGAGCCCTTCAGTACACACTGGAGCAGGTGTCCAAGTTCATGGTGTTCTGCTGCACCCTTCATATCATCACTATCATGAGGACACAGGCATTGGCACCAGGAATCCGGAGGACAACTCAGGAGGAGGAGGAGGACACAGGGAGGATATTTCCTGGACGCCTTCGAACTAGAAAGGCTGTCGGAGAGTCCCTGCTAAGATTTTGTTTCCCATAGGACAACTTCCCTTTCCCACCATGGATCCCCCAATCTCCACCATTTCACCCATCTGAGACGCCCCATCACAGTGTCCCCTTGGTCACCATCCTGTGATAAAAGCCACCAACATAAACCTTTTCAGTAACATCTTTATCCAACAACACATCCAATTATACAAAAGGAAAATGGAAATATTCACCCTTGTATATTCCCTTCGTCTCTGTCTTGTGCGTTCCCTCGACTTGGCTCGTGCTCCCCAGTGTTTCCCTAGTGACTGCAGCATGGCTGGTGGAAGACTGCTGACTTTCATTCGGGGAGACTGATGACCTTGCAGGATGTCCTCGAGCAGCTCTGGGCCTTGAGTGCTTCTATTCAAACTGTACCACCTCGACATAGGCAGCAGCCCAGTAATGTTCTGATCTGAGTCCTGTGTATTATAACACGTTTGTGACCTCGCTCTCCGGGAGCTGCCACATGCACTATCCTTTCCCCCTGCCCTGGCTGCAGTTCGTGCGTTTTCCGTGAATCAGCATGTGCAGATTCCGACTCTATACCAGCCTCTAAGGCACACACAGTGGAAGTATTTGAGCTGGAGGCTGTGAGTATCAGACTAAGTGATGGGGCTTCACCATCAGTCCTGTGCTGATGCTCTCTCTCTGTCTCCTGGAGCTGCTGTGACTGGGAAGCTGGCAGTTTTGGGGTACCATTGGGAAGTGTAAAATCAGAAGGGTCGTATTGGGATGAGAGATTGTGGGTGGGTTGGAAAGCAGGAGGTCCATGATCCCACCATCTCCAGCTTGTACATCATCCCAGACAGCAGGATTCGGGGGGAGGTGGGAGTTAAGAAGGGGCATAAGACAGGAACATAGCATCATCCTGAATGCTCTCAGCGATGCCGGATGCCACGGGCTCTGTCACAGCCGGTCCCATGATGTGAAGAACCATCTCCTCCCTCAAGCTCAGGGGTTGAAGGTATGCCTGGTCACTCGCCGGTTCACTTGCTGCTCCCTGTGATTATGGGTCACCTTGTCCTGTAAGAAAGAAGGCAGAATATTAATGATTGTTTTACACTGTGTTTTGATGATGTGCCTGCCATAGCTGAATAGCTGGAGGTAATTGGAGGCAGTGAGAGGTGGGTGTGAGGCTGCTATCAGTACAAGGTGTGTGAGGGTAAGGTGGAGTATGTGAATGTTAGGTGTGAGTCCTGAGTGTTAGGGACTGCTGATGGGTGAGTGACGGGGGTGTGGTGCATTGAGCAGTGTGAGAGGTTGGTGATGTTGGGGGTAGGAGGTGCCATTTGGAGATTAATTCAATGACATTGACCACCCGTATGAGCTCATTAAACTTCTTCTGGCTCTGCTGCCAGATTCTCGTGGCGAGAATTCTTGCATTGACCTCCCTGGCCACCTTCACCGATTCGCTTCCGAGGACGTTCCTTGGGAGTCTCCACCCCACCACACGGAAACAGAGCCTCTCTCCTCCTGTCACCCTTCGTAACTAAGACATCCATCCCCACATCCGTGAACCGCAGAAACCTCTGTTGCAGTGTGCTATTTACCTTGTCTCCAATTGCAGAATTCACAGTGAGCAGCAGCAGCCTCCAGTGAATCAGTGCATCACCTCTTTAAGAGGGACAGACTGCGTTTAAAAGCTGAACCTGGCTGAAACATGTGTCAGCCTCACACACCTTTAGGGCCCTGTTAAGCATCCAGACAGACAGCAGCGCGGGTTACCCGGGGTGGCATGTAGAATTCATGGAAATGAGGAGGCAGCAGGAAGTGTGTTTGTCACCTGCCTCAACAGGAACGGGCACGGGCAGATCATGATCCCTCTGCCCAAAAACACGACGTACTCTCTATTTCTATTTGCTGTTCTCTCTTTCACACTTTCTCACTCTCTGTCTTTCTCTCTCTCTTCACTCACTTTCTCTTGCTCAAAAAATAAGAGATTGATGCAGCACAGAAGAAGGCTATTCGGCCCTTTGTGTCAGTGCTGTCTCTTCGAAAGAGCCATCTAATTAGTTCCTCTTTCCTCCTCTTTCCCCAGACTCCTGTTTTTCTTTTCCTTTTCAAGTATTTGATAAATTGCCTTTTGAATGATATTATTGAATCTGCTTCCACCATGTTTTCAGCCAGTGAATTCTAGATCCCAACAACTCGCTGTGGAAGAAAATTATCCTAATTTCACCTCTGGTTTTTTGTCATTTACCTTCAGTCTGTGTCTTCTTAATACTGAACTTCAGATTTTTGGATTTAGATATACAGCACTCGAACAGGCCCTTCGGCCCACCGAGTCTGTGCCAACCATTAGCCACCCATTTACATTAATCCTGCACTAATCCCATATTCCTACCACATCCTCACCTGTCCCTATATTCCCTTACCACCTACCTATACTAGGGGCAATTTATAATGGCCAGTTTACCTATCAACCTGCAAGACTTTTGGCTGAGGGAGGAAACCCACAAACTCCACACAGGCAGTACCCATAATATGAGGCTGCAATGCTAACCACTGCACCACTGTGCCGCCCCTGTTTCTGACACTGGAAACAGTTTCACATTGATTACCTTATCAAAACCCTTCATAATTTTGAATTTTATATCAAATCTCCCCTTACCTATCACTGCTCTAATGAGAACAATCCCAGCTTTTCGAATCTATCCACGTAACTGTATTCCCAGATCCCTGGTACCATTCTCGTAATTCACCTCTGTATCTTCACTACGTCCTTGACATCCTTACCAATGTGTGGTGATCAGAATTGGACACAATTTTCCATCTGGGACCTAACCAATGATCTATAAATATCAGCATTTCCTCCTGGGTTTTATTACTCTGTGTCTCTCTCTCTAACACCAAGGACACTGCATGCCACTATCTAAGATCTGTGTGTTTACACCCTAGGTCTCTCTAATCATGCACTCACTCTATAATGGCACCATTTATTTTATTTTTTTTCTTCTCATACTTCCTACCCAAATGTCTCACTTCACATTTCACTGTGTTAAATTCCATCTGCCATGTTCCTGCCCATTTTACCTGTCAGTCTCTGTCCTCCTGAAGTCTGTTACTATCCTTCTCACTGTTTATTAACATTTCTGAGTTTCCTTCCATCTGAAAACTTGGACATTACCCCCTCTGTACACAAGCCCACTGCATTAGCATGCAACACCAGGGATCCCAACAGTCACCCTGGGAAACCCCACTGTGTACTTCGCTCCAGCTGAAAAACAGCCATTATTCCCTACTCTCTGATACCTGTCACCTAGGTAATTTCTTGCATGCTGAGATTGAAAAAGAAAAAAAAAGGACTTCCATTTATGTAGCGCCTTTCATGACAACTGCATGTTCCAAAGCGATTTACAATCAACGTATACTTATAATGCCGACTCACTCTTGTACTGTCGGAAAAAGGGCAGCCAATTTTCGCACAGCAAGATCCCACAAGCAGCAATGTGATAATGACCAGATCTGTTTTTATGATGTTGCTTGATGGATAAATATTGTCCAGGCCACAGGGAATAAATCCCCTGATCTGCTGCTAAATAATCCCATAGGATCATTGGCATCCACCTGAGAGGGCAGATGGGGCCTTGGTTTAACGTTTCATTCGAAAGACTGCTCATCTGATAGCGCAATACTCCCTCAGTACTGTCGCTGCAGTGTTAGCCTTGATTCTTGTGAAAAAGTCATTTCATGACACTTGATCCTGGAAGCTTGTGACTGAAAGGGGAGAGAGCTACAAACTGTGCCTCGGCTGACTTTGGCCCTTTAATCCCATGTGTTTCTTATTGGGTCACACGGCTGTTATATAGTACTTTATCAAACACCTTTTGAAACGATAGGAAAATTGTAAAAGTACAGGCAGGAAAAGTCATAGAAACATATAATAGCATTGCATGGAAGGGGGTCATTTGGTCTATGAAGTCTGTGCTGGCTCTTTTGATGAGTTTCCAGTGAGTTCCACACCCTGGATCTTTCCCAGATCCTTGAACGTTTCCCCTTAATATCTAACCAAATCACTTTTTGAACCTACTTTTGAATATGTATCCTTCAGCCTATCATACAATAATTTGCAAATCCGAAACAAAAATTGCATTAAAATAATCCTCATGTCAACTCTGCTTCTTTTTTCCAATCACCATAAATCTATGTCCTCTGGTTAATGGCCCCTCATATATTAGAAACATTATATAATTTACATAAACCCTTCATGATGTTAAATATCCCTATCTGATCACCTTGTAAATGTCCCTGCTCCAAGGAAAACAATCCCAGCTACATAACTGTAATCCCTCATCCCTGGAAAAGTTCCAGTAAAACTCTTCTGTCCCCTCTCCAAGGTTTCATGTCCTTCCTAAAGTGTGGTTTCCAGTATTGGACACAATACTCCAGATGGAGCAGGACTAGTCTTTTCTATAGGGTTAACACAATATCCTGGCCAGTCTACTCTGTGTCTCTATTAATCAAGCCGAGTAATCTATTTGCTTTGTGAACTGTTTGTTAACCTGTCCAGCTACTTTCAAAGATTGCATACAAACACCTCAGGTCTCTCTGTTACTCTCAATAGCTTTAAAGTTGTGCCATTCAGCTTGTATTATCCCTGGTCATTCATCCGGAAGAAAATGGGCTTATCAGTGATAGGCAACATGGTTTTGTGCAGGGAAGGTCATGTCTTACCAACTTAATAGAATTCTTTGAGGAAGTGACAAAGTTGATGGATGAGGGAAGGGCTGTAGATGTCATATACATGGACTTCAGTAAGGCGTTTGATAAGGTTCCCCATGGTAGGCTGATGGAGAAAGTGAAGTCGCATGGGGTCCAAGGTGTACTAGCTAGATGGATAAAGAGCTGGCTGGGCAACAGGAGACAGAGAGTAGCAGTGGAAGGGAGTTTCTCAAAATGGAGACGTGTGACCAGTGGTGTTCCACAGGGATCCGTGCTGGGACCACTGTTGTTTGTGATATACATAAATGATTTGGAGGAAAGTATAGGTGGTCTGATTAGCAAGTTTGCAGACGACACTAAGATTGGTGGAGTAGCAGATAGTGAAGGGGACTGTCAGAGAATACAGCAGAATATAGATAGACTGGTGAGTTGGGCAGATAAATGGCAGATGGAGTTCAATCAGGGCAAATGCGAGGTGATGCATTTTGGAAGATCCAATTCAAGAGTGAACTATACAGTAAATGGAAAAGTCCTGGGGAAAATTGATGTACAGAGAGATTTGCGTGTTCAGGTCCATTGTTCCCTGAAGGTGACAACGCAGGTCAATAGAGTGGTCAAGAAGGCATACGGCATGCTTTCCTTCATCGGACGGGGTATTGAGTACAAGAGTTGGCAGGTCATGTTACAGTTGTATAGGACTTTGGTTCGGCCACATTTGGAATACTGCGTGCAGTTCTGGTCGCCACATTACCAAAAGGATGTGGATGCTTTGCAGAGGGTGCAGAGGAGGTTCACCAGGATGTTACCTGGTATGGAGGGCGCTAGCTATGAAGAGAGGTTGAGTAGATTAGGATTATTTTCATTAGAAAGACGGAGGTTGAGGGGGGACCTGATTGAGGTGGACAGAATCATGAGAGGTATAGACAGGGTGGATAGCAAGAAGCTTTTTCCCAGAGTGGGGAATTCAATTACAAGGGGACACGAGTTCAAAGTGAGAGGGGAACGTTTAGGGGGGATATGCGTGGAAAGTTCTTTATGCAGAGGGTGGTGGGTGCCTGGAACGCATTGCCAGTGGAGGTGGTAGACTCGGGCACGATAGCGTCTTTTCAGATGTATCTAGACAGATACATGAATGGGCAGGAAGTAAAGAGATACAGACCCTTAGAAAATAGGCGACAGGTTTAGATAGAGGATTTGGATCGGCGTAGGCTTGGAGGGCCGAAGGGCCTGTTCCTGTGCTGTAATTTTCTTTGTTCTTTGTTCTTTGCATGCAGCTCACCATCACCTTCTCAAGGGCAATTATGGATGGGCAATAAATGCTGGCCTAGTCAACGACACCCACATCCCATGAACGGATAATATATATCAAATCTTCTGACAATATATCTCCTCACACATCTGCCATGCCAATTAAATATTAGGAAGACTGCTGCCGTTGTTTTCAAACCCCACGTCAAAAGTTTCCTAGCTACAGACTGGATCTCTCTCCTTGGCAACTGTCTGAAACTAAAGCAAACTGTTCACAACCTGGTTTCATAGTTGACGCTGCGACGAGCTTCCTGCTAAATATTACTAAAACAGCCTACTTACACTTCCGTATCATCACCCAACTTTGCCCCTCTCTCAGCTCTTCTGCTGATGAAACAGTCCCCCTTGCCTGTGTTACCTGTAGACTCGACTAGTCCAACACACTCCTGGCTGGTCTCCCACATTCTACTCTCCATAACCCTGAGGTGATCCAATGCACTGCTGCCCATGTCCTAACTCACACCAAGTCCTGTTCACCCATTACCCCCTGTACTCACTGACCTACATTGGCTCCTGGTCAGCAACACCTCAATTTTAAAACTCTCAGCCTTCTTTTCAAATCCTTCATTATCTCACTACTCCTTATCTGTGTAATCTCCTCCAGCCCGACAACCCTCCGAGATATCTGCACTCATCTATTTCTGGCCTCTTGAGCATCTACGAGTTTAATTGCTCTACCATTGGTGGTCCTGCCTTCAGCTGCCGAGGCCCTACGCTCTGGAAGAGTAGAGCAGAACTTCCAGGGAGTAATTCCTGGAAGATAAATGTCAGTGAATTAAACACTAAAATAAAAGCAAAATATTGCGGATGCTGAACACTGGAAATACTCAGCAGGTCTGGCAGCATCTGTGCAGAGAGAACCAGAGTTAATGTTTCAGATCTGTGCCCCTTCATCAGAACTGGTAAACGTTAGAAAGGTAACAGTCTTTGAGCAAGTGAAAGAGGGGAAGTGGGAAGAAGAACAAGAAGGAAGGACTGTGATGAGACGGAGAGGGGATAGATTAAATTACAGACTGTTACATTCCTAACGTTTACCAGTTCTGATGAAGGGTCAGAGACCGGAAACATTAACTCTGTTTCTCTCTACACAGATGCTGCCAGACCTGCTGAGTATTTCCAGCACTTTCTGGTCTCATCCCTAAGCTTTTGAATTCTCTCCCCAAACCCTAAATGCAATAAGCTGCACTGAGTCCAGTTTTAGGGAGTCCTGCTTGGACAGAGTACTAAATGCAGTAAAGTTAACGAGTGATTGAATTTTAAGTGATCTAAGAGTCGATCTCTTTCCAACAATTTGTTAATTTTACATTTAGCATTTCACTTAATTTTCAGCTGAATTTGTACTTTATTTCACAATCTGTTTGTGAGAATTGGACAGTTAATTGATGCTGATGGAAAAGGAGGGTCAGTGTCAGCTTGGATATAAAACTGGGTTAATGACAGAAAACAGTGAGTTGCGGTAAATAGTTGGTATTCAAACTGGAGAAAAATAGACAGTTGTGTTCCCCAAGGGTTAGTGCTAGGAACACTGTTTTATTCTGATATGTATAAATGATTTGGATAATGGCTTACAGAGAAACATTTCAAAATTTGCAGGTGATACCAAACTTGGAGGCGGGGCAGGCATTGAGGTTGATACCAATCGATGTCAGAGGACAGAGATAGGCTAGCAGAATGGGCAGACGAGAGGCAAATGGAATTTAATACAGACAAGTGTCAAGTGATGCATTTTATCAGAAGTAACAGGGAGAGGCAATATACACTTAATGGTAAAGTTCGAAAGAGTGTGCAGAGACAAAGGGACATGGGGTTCATGCACATAGATCCCTGAAGGTGGCAGGATATATTGAGAGAGTCGTCAGTAAAGCATATGGGATCTTGGGCTTCATAGATAGAGGTGGTGAGTTCAGAAGAAGGAAAGTTATGCTGTAACTTTATGAAGCTCTGGTTAGGCCCCAACTGGAGTACTGCATCCAGTTCTGTTCACCACACTTTAGGAAGGATGTGAGGGTCATTGACAGGGTGTAGAGGAGGGTTACTTTAATGGTTCCAGAGATGGAGGATTTTCAGTACAATATAGTCTGTAAAAGCTGGGATTGTCCTCCTTGGAGTAAAGGAGATTGAGGGGAGATTTGATACATGTATACAAGATGATGACCTGTTTGGATAAGGTAGACAGGAAAAGATGTTCCCATTAGCTTATGGTACAATGACTAGAGTTAAGATTGAGGGCAAGAGTTAAGGGGGATGTGATGAACAACATATTTACACAACGAGTGGTAATGGCCTGGAAATCATTGCCTCCGAGGGTGGTGGAAGCAGAGAAGGTGAATTATTTCAAAAGGATATTGGAAGAACACTTGATGTTAATAAACTTGCAGGAATATGGAGTCAGAGCTGGGGAATGAGACTGGCTGGATTTATCGACAAAGAGCTGGCATGGACTCGATGAGCAGAATGGCCTAATTCTGTGCTGAAATGACTATGACTCTACGACTCTCTGACAGGGGAATACTATTACTACTTTTAGTTTAGTTTAGAGATACAGCACTGAAACAGGCCCTTCGGCCCACCCAGTCTGTGCGGACCATCAACCACCCGTTTATACTAATCCTACACTAATTCCATATTCCTACCACATCCCCACCTGTCCCTATGTTTCCTTACCACCTACCTATACTACGGGCAATTGCTAATGGCCAATTTACCGATCAACCTGCAAGTCTTTGGCATGTGGGTAGAAACCGGAGCACCCGGAGGAAACCCACGCAAACACAGGGAGAACTAGCAAACTCCACACAGGCAGTACCTAGAATTGAACCCGGGTCACTGGAGCTGTGAGGCTGCGGTGCTAACCACTGCACCACTGTGCCGCCCTATACTGGGAAAGTTTATAATGGACTGGGCAGTATCACCCTGGAGAACCCCGTGATGTAAGTGAAATGTTTGATGCCCCAGAACGTGGTTAACAAATGTCCTTCACAAACAGAGTAAATCAGTTAAATCCCACTGACAATTCTGGAGTCATTCACAATGGGGAGTAATTTCTCCTCGTTTTCTCTACATAGGACAGCAGTCAGGCTTTTCACTGTGTCCACCACCTCCATGTTGAAAGTCTTGTCAGGGTTAGGTGAGATAAGACACGTTGCCTGGGCGACAGATTTCTTCAATTGTGTTGCTGCTTCTCTGCTCTCTTCAGTCCAACCAGGTTAAATCTGGTCATCATCACCATTAGTTAGTTCATAAAGAGGAGTCACAGTCTCTGCAAATCGAGGGATGAGGGTCCACTGATACCCTGCCAGCCTGAGGATAGGACACAGGGTAGTCTTTGAGGTGGACAGGGGTAGATACTGGATGAGGGTCCACTGATACCCCACCAGCCTGAGGATATGACACAGGGCAGGACTTTGAGGTGAACAGGGGTAGATACTGGATGAGGGTCCACTGATACCCCACCAGCCTGAGGATAGGACACAGGGCAGGACTTTGAGGTGAACAGGGGTAGACACTGGATGGTCTCGGCCTGATGCTGGTGTGGGCTGATGCAGGATGATCTGATCTGGGCACGTAGAAAGGTGACACGGTCTTGCACCAGCTGGGCCTTACGTGGATGGTCTTTTAGTCCAGCTCCCAAACTAACTGCAGTAGTTCCTGTAAAAGGGTTAAATGTGTGGACACGGTTTGTGGTGATGAGAAGATCATCGACATATTGCAGCGAGCAGGAAGACTGTGAAAAGCTCAGAAGGGACCCGGCTACACGTTTGTTGAAAATAGTGGGGTTATTGTGGAACCCCTTGTGACAGACATGTCCAGGGGTATCTCTGGTCCTCAGAAGTGAATGTGAATTTAATTTGTTTCTCTAGTTTTACTGGGATACTACAATAAACATTAGAGATATCCAGGGTAGAGAAGACAGCCCTGCCACTGAGAATCCGGGAGAGTAGGGTGGGTGTCTATCAGACAACCGGGTTCACGCAGGGTTGACGGAATTGAGTTTGTGGTGGTCAATAGTCAGTCACCAGCTGCCATCCGGCTTTCCAACCAGTCAAATCGGGCAGATAGAAGGGAACATGGCTTCGTGAACTACACCCTGGTATAACAATGACATGATATTGTCTGGAATGTATGATATAATCTCAGCTCGGTATGAATACTGCTTCATGGAGCATGCAATGGTCAGTTAATTTCTTCAGGTCTGCTCATGTTTGCACAGTTATCTTTATGGGTTGTGGATACACTCGACACGGACTCGAGAATCGCCTGTACCTCAGGGTGATCAGAGCTGTCTGGTTCCCACTCCTCTGATATTTTAATCATGAATATTGAGGGTGTACTGGACACCCGAGTAGGGGTATGTTTTAATGTTCTACAATATACAAATATAGAGATAATCAATTACTGCTGATAACCTTTGAGCACATTACTGCCCAGTAGTCCCTGTCCATTATACAGGATCATATAAAAGGGAGGCAGGACTTTGACATGAGCTGTGTTCCCTCTCCTACACCAATGTAAGATCTGATCCAGGGTCACAGATTAACCAAAAGGAGATCGAAGGGTCACAAGCAGTTTATTGAGGAGTAACAGTTCAAATACAGCACAAAATCAGAATAGACATAGTGGACATACGGCCTGTGGCAGGTGAGAAAGGCTTTCTGGCTATGGATCAAATGTAAGAAGCTATTATGAAAGACGTTATAGCAGGACACACAGAATAATTCAAGGTGATCAGGCAGAGTCAACATGCTTTTGTGAAACAGAAACCATGTTCAACCAATTTATTGAAGTTCTTTGAAGAAGTAACAGGTGCTGTGGATAAAGGGGAACTGGTGGATGTACTGTACCTTGATTTCCAGAAGGGATTTCATAATGTGCCACATCAAAGTTCATTGCGGAATATAAAAGCTCATGGTGTAGGGGGCAACCTATTGGCTTGGATAGAAGATTGGCTAGCTAACAGGAAACAAAGAGTAGGCTTAAATGGATCATTTTCTGTTTGGCAAGATGTAACGAGTGGTGTGTCACAGGGATCAGTGCGGGTACCTTAGCTCTTTACAATTTATATAAATCACTTGGATGAAGGGGCCAAAGGTATGTTTGCTAAATTTGCTGATGACAGAAACGTCGGTCAGACAGTATGTTGTGACGTGGACACAAGTGAACCACAAAGGGGTAGATAGATTGAGTGATTGGGCAAAGATCTGGTAAATGGAGTATAATGTGGGAAAATATGAAATTGTCCATTTTGGCAGGAAGAATAAAAATTAAGCATATAATCACAATGGTGAGAGATTTCAGAGCTCTACCATCCAGGGGGAACTGAGAGTCCTTGTGCATGAATTGTAAAAGGTTAATATGTAGGTATTGCAAGTCATTAGGAAAACTAATAGAATGTTATCGTCCAATGCAGGAGGAATTGAATACAAATGTAGAAAGGTTATGTTTCAGTTATATAGGGAGACCACTTCTGGAATACTGTGTACAGTATTGGTCTCCTCATTTAAGGACAGGTGGAAATGCATTCGAAGCAGTTCAGAGATGGTTTACTAGACTAATGCCTGGAATGGGGGTGTTCTCTAATGAGGAAAGGCTGGACAGGCTAGGCTTATGTCAGCTGGAGTTTAGAAGAGTAAGAGGCGACTTGATTGAAACGTATAAGATTCTGAGTGTGGGACAGAGCAAATGAGGCCGACAGAGAGAGAAAGAACGAGAGAGAGAGAGAGCTCAATTCAGCTGCTGCTAAAAACCTCATCCATGCCTTTTTTTATCTCGAGACTTGACTATTCTAACACACTCCTGGCTGGTCTCCCACATCCTACTCTCTGTAACCTGTGGTCATCCAAAACTCTGCTGCCATCTTCTAATTTGCACCAAATTCTGTTCATCCAACATCCCTGTGCTGACTGACCTACATTGGCTCTTGGTCCAATAACACCTCAATTTTAATATTCTCACTCATGTGATCAAATCCCTCCATGTCCTCACCCCTCTGATTATCCCAATCCCCTGTTCATTTCCAATGTTCCTGAAACTTGTTCCTCTTAAAAATCTTTTTTCCAATTCCGGCTTAAAAGTGAGTTTCTTTCCCTCTGTCACTCTTCATATAACATAGAACATATAACATAGAACAGTACAGCACAGTCCAGGCCCTTCGGCCCACAATGTTGTGCCGAACCTTTAACCTAATCTAAGATCAAACTAACTACCTACCCTTCATTCTCCTATCATCCATGTACCGATCCAAGAGTCGCTTAAATGTCCCTAATGTATCTGCTTCTACTACCACCACTGGCAGCGCATTCCACGCACCCACCACTCTCTGTGTAAAGAACCTACCTCTGACATCTCCCCGAAACCTTCCTCCAGTCACCTTAAAATTATACCCCCTGGTGATAGCCCTTTCCACCCTGGGAAAAAGTCTCTGACTATCCACTCTATCTATGCCTCTTATTATCTTGTACCCCTCTGTCAAATCACCTCTCATCCTTCTTCGCTCCAATGAGAAAAGCCCTAGCTCCATCAACCTTTCTCCAGTCCAGGCAGCATCCTGGTAAATCTCCTCTTCACCCTCTCTAAAGCTTCCACATCCTTCCAATAATGAGGCGACCAGAAGTGAACACAATATTCCAAGTGTGGTCGAACCAGGGCCTTATAGAGCTGCAGCATAACCTCGTGGCTCTTAAACTCAATCCCCCTGTTAATGAAAGCCAACACACCATACGCCTTCTTAACAACCCTTTCAACTTGGGTGGCAACTTTGAGCGATCTATGGACGTGGACCCCAAGATCCCTCTGTTCCTCCACATTACCAAAAACCCTGTCTTTAAGCCTGTATTCTACATTCAAATTCGACCTCCCAAAATGAATCACTTCACACTTTTCCAGGTTGAACTCCATCTGCCACGTCTCAGCCCAGCTCTGCATCCTGTCAATGTCCAGTTGCAACCTACAACAACCTTCCACACTATCCACAACTCCAGCAACCTTCGTGTCATCGGCAAACTTGCTAACCCAGCCTTCCACTTCCTCATCCAAGTCATTTATAAAAATCACAAAGAGCAGAGGTCCCAGAACAGATCCCTGCGGAACACCACTGGTCACCGAGCTCCATGCTGAATACTTTCCATCTACTAACACCCTCTGTATTCAATGGGCTGGACAATTTTGTATCCAGACAGCCGCAGTGTAGTCTTCCTGACCACACATTTCATCTCTCCTGCTCCACTCATGCTGTGGAAGCTTGGATCCATAAAATGGTGTGAGCTGCACTGCCGGTCACATCCAGCACATTGAACAGGACACCCAGGCTGGCCGGGGTGCTGGTGTCGGTGTAACGTGTGTGTGTCTGTAGTGTGAGGAGGGGTCTGAATATGATGTCGATCAGCCATTTCAGCAACTTTGATGTGCGTCTTTGAAACTTGGTCCTTGCATGTCGACTGACCGCCTGTGTTAGTCACTCTCAGCTGAACATACATTCAGCAGCACGAGGAACCCCCTCTAGTGTTATTTAAAAGGACCAGGCGTCCAACTTACAGGTGAGGGGCTTTTGACTTCTGTTATTATAAAGTTAGTGGAGGTGCTGTGGATGGTTTTCTGGAGGTTGTGCTGTGAGCTGCTGCAGACATTCAGGGAGGAGAGAGGACTTGGTGACCCAACTCTGTACGATGAATGGGGACTGTAGTTACAGTGTCTCTGCGTCTGTAACATGATCAACAAATGGAGCAGAGGCTGCAGAGAGAGGGAAAGCTCTGGAAAGAAAGAGGAGGAATGGCCTCTGCCCTACCCACCCTGGGTTTCCAAGAGCAAAAAGAGCAGTGGTCCTAATATTGAGCCCAGGGGAACACCACTGTATACTCCCATTGAGACTGAACAACAACCTTTCACCACTTCTCTCTGTTTACTGTTCCTTAGTCAATGTTATATCCACACTGTCACTGTCCCTTTAATTCATAGTGTTCAGTTTTCCTAACCTGTCTATTGAATGTCACTTGATCAAACACCTTTTGAAAGTCCATATATATAACTTCAATCACACCACCCTCATCAGCCCTCTCCATTGTTTTATCAAAGAACTCCATCAAGTTTACCTCACCACCACCTCTCTCCACTCCTCCACTGTTGTTAAATTATCAGACTGATTATCCGACACCCAGTACTGGATGAGCAGAAATTTCCTCCAATTAAATATTGGGAAGACTGAAGCCATTGTTTTAACTCCCCACTCCAACTCTGTTCCCTTGCTATTGATTCCATCCCTCTTCCTGGTGACAGTCTGAGATTGAGACAATATGTTTACATCCTTGGTGTCACATTTCATCACAAAATGAGCTTTAACCTCATTTTCAGGGTATCATTACAACCGCCTATTTCCACCTCAGTAACATCGCCTGACTTCACCCCTGTCTCAGCCCATCTGCTGCTGAAACCTCATTCATGCCTTCGGCACCTCTCGATGTGACTATTCCAAATCACTCCTGGCTGATCTCCCATATCTACTCTCTGTAAACTTGAGGTCATCCAAAACTCTGCTGCCCATGTCTTAGCTCACACCAAGTCCCGTTTATATCTCACTGACCGACATTGGCTCCCAGTCAAGCAATATCTTGATTTTAAAATTCTCATCCTTGTTGTCATATCTCTCAATGGCCTCGCCCCTCCCTATCTCTGTAATCTCCTCCAGCTCCAGAACCCATCGAGACATCTGTGCTCCTCTAATTCTGGTCTCTTTTACATCCGTTATTTTAATCACTGCACCACTGGCGACCGTGCCTTCAGCTGCCGGGGCCCAAGCTGCAGTATCCTCCATACACATCTCCGCCTCTGCACCTCTCCATCTCACTTTCCTCCTTTAAGACATTCCTTGAAACCTTCCTCTTTGGCTAAGCTGTTGGTCCTTTGACCTAATATCTCCTGTTGTATCTCAGTTCGCACTTTGCTTCATAATGCTCCTGTGAAGCACCTTGGGATTTTTTATAACATTAAAGGCAATATCTAAATATAAATTGTTGTTTTTGTTGTTGTTTGCCAGACATCAATAGTCTTTAGCATATCCAGGTTGCTAACCATTTACTATCCAATGTTTTTACAAGCAACAAGTATTTTTCTCTTGGGTTGTCACGTCTACAAATGTCCCCAGTCGTGACACTAGTCTAACTAGTCAGTAATTACAGCATTTATCGCATATCTCCTTTTTTAAACAGGATGTAAGATTTACAATCCTCCAATCCTCTGTCATCACACCCATATCCAATGAGGATTGGAAGATTCTGGACAGTGCCTCTGCTATTTCCACTATTCCTTCCGTCAGAAACCCCAAAACATCCATTCAGACTGGGTAAGAGTTCCAGTTTATTGTGGTACAAAAAGGTGTTGGATAGAAAGGTGTTAACTGAAACTGTTTGTTCAGTGACTGTAATTAATGTCAGTCTCCATGGACCCTGATTGTGTCACAGGAGGGTTTCCCTCTCCTATTAATATGGGACTCCTTTCGATGTGTTATCCCATACTGTCAGCGGGAGCATCACGCCCGGCACTCACAGGGATCAGCGGCTCCAGAGAGAGGGAGAGGATAGATCAGAATCTGAGAACAATGGGACAGAATCTGAGAACAATGGGTCAGAATCTGAGAACAATGGGTCAGAATCTGATAACAAAGGGTCAGAATCTGAGAACAATGGGTCAGAATCTGAGAACAATGGGTCAGAATCTGAGAACAATGGGTCAGAATCTGAGAACAATGGGTCAGAATCTGAGAACAATGGGTCAGAATCTGAGAACAATGGGTCAGAATCTGAGAACAATGGGTCAGAATCTGAGAACAATGGGACAGAATCTGAGAACAATGGGTCAGAATCTGAGAACAAAGGGTCAGAATCTGAGAACAATGGGTCAGAATCTGAGAACAATGGGTCAGAATCTGAGAACAATGGGTCAGAATCTGAGAACAATGGGTCAGAATCTGAGAACAATGGGTCAGAATCTGAGAACAATGGGTCAGAATCTGAGAACAATGGGTCAGAGTCTGAGAACAATGGGTCAGAATCTGAGAACAATGGGTCAGAATCTGAGAACAATGGATCAGAATCTGAGAACAATGGGTCAGAATCTGAGAACAATGGGTCAGAATCTGAGAACAATGGGTCAGAATCTGAGAACAATGGGTCAGAATCTGAGAACAATGGGTCAGAATCTGAGAACAATGGGTCAGAATCTGAGAACAATAGATTGGAATGTTACAACAATGAGCAAGAGTTTATCCTCGGATCTTCACGATCTTTCTACACATTATGATCGGTTCTCATTAGACTTTCGCATCTACCTCGCACTTCGGATTGCTCAATACATTTATTATCCCATCCTCGGTCTCGTTGGTGTCCCTGGTTAGTATCTGTTTCCAGGTATTTATTCTGTAAACCATGTTTAACTGTATTATATTCCTGTAATTTACTCTACCCTCCTTGCTGCTGTTGTTAATCCCGGTGAATATCTCCAGTAATTACCTTGATTAACCATGTTTAACTGCATTACTGCTCCTGTAATTTTCTCTGCCCTCCTTGCTGCTGTTGTTATTTCTGCTGAATCTCTATCTCCAGAAATCAGCTGTATAAACCACTGTGAACGGTATTTCAGTTCTTGTAATTTACTCTCTCCTCTTTGCTGCTGATACTGTCTCTATTTCCAGCTAGGAGATCTGTAAACCCTGTTTACTGAAATACTGTTCTGGAATGTAAATTGTGGGAAGAGAGAAGACAGTGTCATTGGTCCATTGGTCTCCATCACAAACTCCATCCCCTATCTGTGAACCACATACCCGATCCTGAGGCTGAACCAGACAGTTTACAACCTCTGTGTTCTATTTTTATCTGACCTGAGTTCATCTTCAAATTCTCTCCATCACCAACCCTTCCGACTACCACCTGAGTAATATCACCCGTCTCCACCTCTGCCTCAGCCCATCTGCTGCATAAACCCTCATCTGTGCCTTTGTTAAATCCAAACTTGACTATTCCTAATCTATCCTGGTCACCCTCCCAGTTATAAACCTCCATAAACCACAGCCCGTCCAGAACTCTGCTGCCTGTATCCTAAGTCACACCAAATCCCGATCACCCATCACCCCTGTGCTCACTGATCTACAATGGCTCTCGGTTTGGCAGCACCTTAATTTTAATATTCTCATTCTTGAGTCTGTATCCCTCCATGGCCTCATCACTCCATTAGTCCCATTCCCCTGTGCATTTCCCATATTTCTGCAAATAATATGCCTTCAATCTTTTCTCAATTCTCTTTTTAAAGTGAATTTCTTTCTCTCTGTATCTGTTCCTAGCCACGATTTTCAACTCTACAGACCCACTGGTGCTGAGGGCACAGAGGATGGGACCCATAAAATGATGCGAACCACACAGCCGGCCACTTTTAGTGTGGTCAGCACAGTGTCCCATGGTGGGCAGTACACTCGTGTGGTCAGCACAGTGCCCAATGGTGGACAATGCTCTAGTATGGTCAGCAAAATGCCCCACGCTGGACAGAGCTCCAAAATGGTCAGCACAGTGCCCCATGCTGGACAGGGCTCTAGTATGGTCAGCACAATGCCCCATGCTGGACAGGGCTCTAGTATGGTCAGCACAATGCCCCATGCTGGACAGGGCTCTAGTATGGTCAGCACAATGCCCTATGCTGGACAGGGCTCTAGTATGGTCAGCACAATGCCCCATGCTGGACAATGCTCTAGTATGGTCAGCACAATGCCCCATGCTGGACAAGGCTCTAGTATTATCAGCACAATGCCCCATGCTGGACAGAGCTCTAGTACGGTCAGCACAATGCCCCATGCTGGACAGAACTCTAATATGGTCAGCACAATGCCCCATGCTGGACAGAGCTCTAGTATGGTCAGCACAATGCCCCATGCTGGACAATGCTCCATTATGGTCAGCACAATGCCCCATGCTGGACAGGGCTCTAGTGTGGTCAGCACAGTGCCCCATGCTGGACAGGGCTCTAGTATGGTCAGCACAGTGCCCCATGCTGGACAGAGCTCTAGTATTATCAGCACAATGCCCCATGCTGGACAGGGCTCTAGTGTGGTCAGCACAATGCCCCATGCTGGACAGAGCTCTAGTATGGTCAGCACAATGCCCCATGCTGGACAGAGCTCTAGTATTATCAGCACAATGCCCCATGCTGCACAGGGCTCTAGTATGGTCAGCACAATGCCCCATGCTTCACAGGGCTCTAGTATGGTCAGCACAGTGCCCCATGCTGGACAATGCTCCAGTATGGTCAGCACAATGCCCCATGCTGGACAGGGCTCTAGTGTGGTCAGCACAATGCCCCATGCTGGACAGAGCTCTAGTATTATCAGCACAGTGCCCCATGCTGGACAGGGCTCTAGTATTATCAGCACAGTGCCCCATGCTGGACAGGGCTCTAGTATTATCAGCACAATGCCCCATGCTGGACAGAGCTCTAGTATGGTCAGCACAATGCCCCATGCTGCACAGAGCTCTAGTATGGTCAGCACAATGCCCAATGCTGGACAAAACTCTAATATGGTCAGCACAGTGCCCCATGCTGGACAGGGCTCTAGTATGGTCAGCACAATGCCCCATGCTGGACAGGGCTCTAGTATGGTCAGCACAATGCCCCATGCTGGACAGAGCTCTAGTATTATCAGCACAATGCCCCATGCTGGACAGAGCTCTAGTATGGTCAGCACAATGCCCCATGCTGGAAAGAGCTCTAGTATGGTCAGCACAATGCCCCAAGCTGGACAAAACTCTAATATGGTCAGCACAATGCCCCATGCTGGACAGAGCTCTAGTATGGTCAGCACAATGCCCCATGCTGACAATGCTCCAGTATGGTCAGCACAGTGCCCCATGCTGGACAGGGCTCTAGTGTGGTCAGCACAATGCCCCATGCTGGACAGAGCTCTAGCATTATCAGCACAATGCCCCATGCTGGACAGGGCTCTAGTATGGTCAGCACAGTGCCCCATGCTGGACAGAGCTCTAGTATTATCAGCACAATGCCCCATGCTGGACAGAGCTCTAGTATGGTCAGCACAATGCCCCATGCGGGACAGAGCTCTAGTATGGTCAGCACAGTGCCCCATGCTGGACAGGGCTCCAGTATGGTCAGCACAATGCCCCATGCTGGACAGGGCTCTAGTGTGGTCAGCACAGTGCCCCATGCTGGACAGAGCTCTAGTATGGTCAGCACAATGCCCCATGCTGGACAGAGCTCTAGTATGGTCAGCACAATGCCCCATGCTGGACAGAGCTCTAGTATGGTCAGCACAATGCCCCATGGTGGACAATGCTCCAGTATGGTAAGCACAATGCCCCATGCTGGACAGGGCTCTAGTGTGGTCAGCACAGTGCCCCATGCTGGACAGGGCTCTAGTATGGTCAGCACAGTGCCCCATGCTGGACAGAGCTCTAGTATTATCAGCACAATGCCCCATGCTGGACAGAGCTCTAGTATGGTCAGCACAATGCCCCATGCTGGACAGGGCTCTAGCATGGTCAGCACAATGCCCCATGCTGGACAGAGCTCTAGTATGGTCAGCACAATGCCCCATGCTGGACAGGGCTCTAGTGTAGTCAGCACAGTGCCCCATGCTGGACAGAGCTCTAGTATGGTCAGCACAATGCCCCTTGCTGGACAGGGCTCTCGTGTGGTCAGCACAATGCCCCATGCTGGACCGAGCTCTAGTATGGTCAGCACAATGCCCCATGCTGGACAGAGCTCTAGTATGGTCAGCACAATGCCCCATGCTGGACAGGGCTCTAGTATGGTCAGCACAATGCCCCATGCTGGACAGAGCTCTAGTATGGTCAGCACAATGCCCCATGCTGGACAGGGCTCTAGTGTGGTCAGCACAGTGCCCCATGCTGGACAGGGCTCTAGTATGGTCAGCACAGTGCCCCATGCTGGACAGAGCTCTAGTATGGTCAGCACAATGCCCCATGCTGGACAGAGCTATAGTATGGTCAGCACAGAGCCCCATGCTGGACAGGGCTCTAGTATGGTCAGCACAATGCCCCATGCTGGACAATGCTCCAGTATGGTCAGCACAATGCCCCATGCTGGACAGGGCTCTAGTGTGGTCAGCACAGTGCCCCATGCTGGACAGGGCTCTAGTATGTTCAGCACAATGCCCCATGCTGGACAGGGCTCTAGTATTATCAGCACAATGCCCCATGCTGGACAGAGCTCTAGTGTGGTCAGCACAATGCCCCATGCTGGACAGAGCTCTAGTATGGTCAGCACAATGTCCCATGCTGGACAGGGCTCTAGTATGGTCAGCACAATGCCCCATGCTGGACAGGGCTCTAGTATGGTCAGCACAGTGCCCCATGCTGGACAGGGCTCTAGTATGGTCAGCACAGTGCCCCATGCTGGACAGAGCTTTAGTATGGTCAGCACAATGCCCCATGCTGGACAGAGCTCTAGTATGGTCAGCACAATGCCCCATGCTGGACAGAGCTCTAGTATGGTCAGCACAATGCCCCATGCTGGAATGAGCTCTAGTATGGTCAGCACAATGCCCCATGCTGGACAGAGCTCTAGTATGGTCAGCACAGTGCCCCATGTTGGACAGAGCTCTAGTATTATCAGCACAATGCCCCATGCTAGACAGCGCTCTAGTATGGTCAGCACAATGCCCCATGCTGGACAGAGCTCTAGTATTATCAGCACAATGCCCCATGCTGGACAGAGCTCTAGTATGGTCAGCACAATGCCCCATGCTGGACAGAGCTCTAGTATGGTCAGCACAGTGCCCCATGCTGGACAGGGCTCTAGTATGGTCAGCACAGTGCCCCATGCTGGACAGGGCTCTAGAGTGGTCAGCATAGTGCCCCATGCTGGACAGGTCTCTGGTATGGTCAGCACAATGCCCCATGCTGGACAGAGCTCTAGTATGGTCAGCACAATGCTCCATGCTGGACAGGGCTCTAGTATGGTCAGCATAGTGCCCCATGCTGGACAGGGCTCTAGTATGGTCAGCACAATGCCCCATGCTGGACAGAGCTCTAGTATGGTCAGCACAATGCCCCATGCTGGACAGAGCTCTAGTATGGTCAGCACAATGCCCCATGCTGGACAGGGCTCTAGTATAGTCTGCACAATGCCCCATGCTGCACAGGGCTCTAGTATGGTCAGCACAATGCCCCATGCTGGACAGAGCTCTAGTATGGTCAGCACAGTGCCCCATGCTGGACAGAGCTCTGGTATGGTCAGCACAATGCCCCATGCTGGACAGGGCTCTAGTATAGTCAGCACAATGCCCCATGCTGCACAGGGCTCTAGTATGGTCAGCACAATGCCCCATGTTGGACAGAGCTCTAGTATTATCAGCACAATGCCCCATGCTGGACAGGGCTCTAGTGTGGTCAGCACAGTGCCCCATGCTGGACAGGGCTCTAGTGTGGTCAGCACAATGCCCCATGCTGGACAGGGCTCTAGTATGGTCAGCACAGTGCCCCATGCTGGACAGAGCTCTAGTATAGTCAGCACAATGCCCCATGCTGCACAGGGCTCTAGTATGGTCAGCACAATGCCCCATGCTGGACAGAGCTCTAGTATGGTCAGCACAGTGCCCCATGCTGGACAGAGCTCTAGTATGGTCAGCACAATGCCCCATGCTGGACAGGGCTCTTGTATGGTCAGCACAATGCCCCATGCTGGACAGGACTCTAGTATAGTCAGCACAATGCCCCATGCTGGACAGGGCTCCAGTATGGTCAGCACAGTGCCCCATGCTGGACAGAGCTCTAGTATGGTCAGCACAATGCCCCATGCTGGACACGGCTCTAGTATGGTCAGCACAGTGCCCCATGCTGGACAGAGCTCTAGTATGGTCAGCACAATGCCCCATGCTGGACAGGGCTCTAGTATGGTCAGCACAATGCCCCATGCTGGACAGGGCTCTAGTGTGGTCAGCACAATGCCCCATGCTGCACAGGGCTCTAGTATGGTCAGCACAATGCCCCATGCTGGACAGAGCTCTAGTATGGTCAGCACAATGCCCCATGCTGGACAGGGCTCTAGTGTGGTCAGCACAATGCCCCATGCTGGACAGGGCTCTAGAGTGGTCAGCACAGTGCCCCATGCTGGACAGGGCTCTAGTATGGTCAGCACAATGCCCCATGCTGGACAGGGCTCTCGTATGGTCAGCACAATGCCCCATGCTGGACAGGGCGCTAGTATGGTCAGCACAATGCCCCATGCTGGAC